>NW_024815404.1:0-2270 GCF_019175285.1 Sceloporus undulatus
TATGTATAAGTCTAGAAATCTTAGTCAGAAAACCAAGCAAAAAAAAACCTGGTTTGACTTACAAACAAACAAAACAAACAAACAAGCTTCATTTATATACCACTTCATACTACCTAAGCAGTGTCTAAGTGGTTTACAACTGTAAGCTAATTTGCCCACAACAATCTGGGTACTAATTTTAGTGATCTCAGAAGGATGCAAGCCTGCGTCAAGCTTGAGCCCTTTTGCTGGTCTTGAACTCGCAAACTTATGGTTTTGAGTGAGTGGCTGCAGTGCAGGCATTTAGCCACTGCACCACCAGGACTTATCCATGGGTCAGTGTAAGTACTGTACCTTAACTCTTGCCGAAAAAGGAACCATCCTCTTCTTAAAGTGGCAAAAGAGCTTAGTCTGTGCTGGAAGAACCTAAAAGAAGCACGGACCTCCGCTATTCATTCCTCTGTGCTGCTGCTTGTGGCCTTTTTGAATGTCTGGGTGGAAAAATGGCAGCTCTAGTAACGGCTCTTTGGTGAAAAAATAGCAACTCTGGTAGTGGTTCTTTCAAAGAAGCACCGAGAAAGTAGAGATGCCTGACTTTTATGTTCTCCTGGAATGGATTAAGCTCTTGGCTTTCAACACTCTACTCACAGAATGGGATGGTTCCTTTTGAAAAGAATTAATAATGTACCTTAACTTTTACCTTTACATCCTTTTTGACATTTTTTTAGTCTCACCTACACCCGATCACCTCCCCTAGACATCACACAGCCATCATTTACTATAGTTCCCACCTCATCCATCCAGTCTTTAGGGTGAGCACAAACAGTTATGCCTGCAGGAATTTTGTAGGTTCTTTGGCATTGTTTTCTTTTGCTTTGTCCTTTAGCTCTTTTGTTACATGCTCCTATGTTTTACCCTCAACTTATCCATGGATCATATCAAAATCCATGATTTTGCCCCCCACACAAACCAGCCCTTGATTTATAAATGAGGTTGATTTAGACATGATAGATATGGGCATATATTTAACATGAGCTTCCGCATTCTGCTGAGGAAATTTTGCTCTTTCCTCTATAACCCATACTATCGCTGGGGTTTCTATGGGTTTGAAGTTGATTGGGGGATAGGAGGAGGGCAAGAGGCATGAGAGTTGGGCAGGAGCATAAGAATGCATTGTGGAAATCTCTGGTCCTGTGGATCAATAGGAATTTTGGGATTCTCCCCTTGTTGTTGTACTGCAATATCTAGTACTCTTTGGAGATTATCACATGTGACTAAAAAGTGGAATTAAAGCAGAATAGAAATGTCTATGGCCAAACCTTATCAGGCTGTAGTTAAACTGTTGCTGCTGGTCTGTCCCTCATCTGTGCCTATTGCACAACCTTTCATTGACAGACTTTCCCTGTCAGTTGCTGCAACTATCCCTGCTGTAGCCTTGATTGTTGTGGGCTGCAGTCCCATCATTGGACAGTCATGTGGTATCAGTTTCTTTCTTCCCCTCACTCCCCCTCACCCCCACTATTCCCAAGCAGCCTTGGCAACCCTTCTTTTCTTCCCTTTCCCCCTAAATTGCATTGCCATAATACCTAAATTGTGTAAAAAAGAGAGAGAACAACAAAAAAGAAAAAACCCAAAGGCATTACCAATAATACTGTCTAGAGCTAATGGCAACTACAATCCAACAACATCTGGATTCCACGTATTCCGCTAGCTTAGCATCTGTGTACACAGTGATAGAAACTCCCCTTCCTTTTTCTTTGATAACATTGAGGAGCCCTGTCATGTTTGCTCAGAAAGAGGGAGATGAATAACTTACATTCTGAAACTATTACTTCCCATGGAGTTAATTCATCTTGCAGCAAAATTCCATCAGAACTGTGTAATGGCAAAACTCTCATATCTGTACTTGTGCAATTACTTGAAATAATTGCAATTGGGGAGATCAATGGAAATAATATGTTCCGTTCTTCCCATAAACCATGAAGTATAACCCCTGTGGACTACCTTAGCACAGTGAACATAGCTTGATGTTCAAAGTGCACTATCAGACTTCATAACAGCACATCATTTATTACAGCAACATCTGAGCTTCTATGAGGCAAGGTATTCTGAAGAAGATTCCCCAGGGGTTTCAATATATATATATATACTGTATATGGTGTAATAATATATTCTTCCTTCTTTCAGCAAACCAAAAGGGGGAGACAAGTCTCAAGCAAATTTTTGTTTTCTTTTAGGCTAGCCACAGAATTTTATTTGTTTTTCACCATTTAATGCCATCTTTTCACCTA
>NW_024815405.1:0-2270 GCF_019175285.1 Sceloporus undulatus
CTGGAATTTTGTGGGAAGGAGCCATGGAGATTAATGCTTTTTGCCTCCAAATGGTCCTTATGCCATTTCTGAGCAAGTTTCCTGGCTTTTGTAGCCCCTCTTCCAGCCTTTTTTGGCTCTGAAGAGGCTGTTTTAATGCTCATCCCTGGCACTTGACCCGCACTAATATCAAAAACCAGGTACCAGACCCCATGTTCTGCCTTTCCTAATGCATTAGTTGTATACTGATGGCTCTGCCTTTCTCAAGAAATGAGCCTCAAAGTGTCCCTTTTATGCATCACACTCTGTGGATGTGTGTCTGTGATAGAGCGATGGAGGCAATGTGAAAGACAGAAAGGCAGGAAAGAGATGCTGAGGGTGAAATGGTAAAGCAGTGCAGATGGGCAAGAGGGAAGGTTGGAGATCGGAGGGAGAAAGGGAAGGGGATCAAGCCTCTGGGAGTCAGGAGGGGAAGGCAGGAGCAAAGCCAGGATCGCCTGGCTCTGTGCGGAGAGGAAGAGACTCTGGGAAGGGCCAGGAGAGGGGCCTTGGGGGTTGGGAGGCAGCCACCAAACAGACAGATAATAATAATAGGTTTTATTTGTATTTACCTGTAAAATAGCCACAAAACAACAATAGCATCTTTTTACACACAGTAAAAAAACAAGTTGCTTAAAACTCAATTCGGGACAAATAAAAACATTGTATAAAATGCACAATTGTGATGAGAAGTGGGATTTTTCATTAAGTTCTTTACAAGAGGTCGGGTGGGTAAGCCTGCTGGAAGGGATCCGTCTTAAGTGCTTTCTTGAAAGCATCCAAGGTGGTGATAAGACGGATCTCCTCCGACAAGTTGTTCCATAACTTGGGGGCCATGGCTATGTATGCTCTGTGGGAAGTTGTTCTTAGCCTGACCTTTGGGTAATCTAATAGATTCTTCCCAGATGTTCTGAGAGTGTGGGGCGCATTGTGTAGGGAGAGGCCTTCCCTCAAGAAGCTTGGGCCCAAGCCATGTAGGGCTTTAAAAGTAATAACCATCACTGTGTATTGCACCTGGAAGCTAATTGGTAGCCAATAAAGAGATTTTAGAACTGGTGTTATATGGTCTGACCTAGATGTTCTGGTGACCAATTTGATGCAGCATTTTGAACTAATTGAAGCTTCCGAATTTGGGACAAAGGTAGCCCCATGTAGAGCACTGAACTTAAGAACTGAACTTGAAATCAGGCCCTTGGTTTCATACATATTAAGGGCTCCATTTAGCAATTATGAGCAATGTCTATGATGAGAGGAAAGGGCAACACAAAAACTACTTTTTCTCTCATGCTTCTTTTCCAACCTGAGCTTGCTTAGCCCTGTGGTTGATTCCAGAGGCCCTTTGTCACTTGAAATGCTGGAGTCTGGGGAGGACACCCACAAGTGCTATGCTTTTAGGGGAATTTCATACTTAGCTCAAAGGAGAAATTGAAGCTACAGTGACCTCAGGATTCATCCCAACTATACCAGGCCCAGAAGCACCCACAACTCCAGAGGCATTTCAGATAGGTTTTTGTGTTTTATTTAGGGGGAAAGCAAAATACACGCATACACAGACATATACACATATAGGTGTTCACGCATACACACAAGAACTGAGTAACAAAGGTGGGAGTGGCGAATACTTTGAGGCTTTGCAAATGGTAATACATTACCTAGATGGATCTTGATTCCAATTGCTGAGGGTCCAGAAAAGGGAGAGAAGTCAGTAAGTCCTGTGACAAGTGGGGCTGGCGAGTGTAGTGAGATGTACACCAATGGACTGTCTGTCTGCAACTGGACTGAAACTAAAGAACAGCCGGTTGGGGTTGATATTTATACTGAAGTCGTTGCTTGGGGGCAGAAACCGAGCATTCAAAAAGGTTTAAATTGCTTTAGGATGTTTCCTGGTGGGTAAAGAATTCTCTGAAACTGAAATAAATGCAATGGGTGCTTGGTGAAATACTTCAGCCAAACAGGATTGTCACACTTGCTCTTTGGTCCTTCTTGGATCTGAATTCTGGTCCCATTCACAAGCCAGTGTATAGCACAGTCTGAAGGCGACACTCCCAGAGCTCAACAATAACATAGCAGAGTACAGTAGCAAATCTCCAGATATAGGCATTGGCAATGCACAAACCACTTTCCACACTTAAAAATAACTGACACACAGTTGATTTGCTCCAAGTCCTTAGAGGTTCTTTATCTTGAGTTGCAATATAAAACAAATATTTACCAACTCTCCTCTCTGACTTCTATCCATTTCACAATCTCTT
>NW_024815406.1:0-2270 GCF_019175285.1 Sceloporus undulatus
CAGGGACTCCTGGAAGCGGGAGGCCAAGTCCAGCTCCACCGCCCGCCGCAGCACCGACACCGCCGGCTCCTCCACCGCCATCCCGCCGCTCTTCCGGGACAACAAACCACACAGGGATCACGTGACTTTCGGGAAATGGAAACTTAGAGCCATTTTAGCGATCGGGCCGGAAGGCTACGTCGTAGATGTAAGAAAAATGTTAGACGCCCCTTGAGGGTGTTGACTTCCGAGTACACTCAGGCGGAGAGGTCGCCGTCTGTGATTGGCTCTCTTCGTCGCGGAGGGATAGAAGGACACTCGAAAGCTTCTCACCGATTGGGCGGAAGGCTTTACCATAGAAGTAAAATATATTAGACTTCTCTCGTGGACGCTGACTTCCGAGCGCACGCGAGGCCGCCGCCGCCTCTGATTGGCTGCCTTGGTCTCTTAAAAGGGCGCTGCGTGTGCTCTGATTTCAAAATGGCGGCGGCCAGGTCTCTGTGGAGGAGTCTCTCTCTTAGCTGGCAGGTAAGGATGAAGGGCAGCCGCCGCCGCCGCCGCCGCCATAGCCACAGCCACAGCCACCATTCAGCCTCTGTGTATGCATTCGCCTGTTCTGCCACATTACCCCTAACCTATGCCACTGTCCCTCGTGGGTTAGCCATCCATCAGCCTTTTATCTCTATGTTTCACTGTCCCCAAACTGTTTATGCAGTACTTCCTTTTATTTGGGTTAGACTCTTAAGTTAGGAGCCGTTTCCAAATCGCTTACATTCCAAAAACAGATAATATCACATGACCTAGATTAATATCAACCTTTGCTCTTAGTACTACATTAGTAGTAGTATTATTATGTACTCAACCTTATTTTTCTGGTGACCTTCATCATCGTTAAAATGCCTTGCTTGCTTGTAGTACACTTTATTCAAATATATAATATACTATATATATATATATATATATATATATATGTTTACAAAACTCTGAGGAACTGATATGTAGTTTACTTTAAAGTTGTTCTTTTTAAAAATAATTGTACTTGGCTTTAAAATTGTACTGTGACAAATGGGACAGCAGTAAAATTGTCTACACAAATGTACTTTTAACTTTAAAATTGTACTTTTTAAAAATTGTACTGTTAGAAATGGCACAGTAGTAAAAGCGTATAAGTAAATGTACTTTGACTTTTTGAATTGTACTTTTGCAATTGCACAGTAGTAAAATTGTTTAAGTAAATGCACTTTACTTTAAAATTGTACTTCACTAGCAACAAATCCCTCGGAGAAATAAATGCACCCCGAGATCTGGGATCGAGTCTTGGCTGCTGCTCCTAAGGGGGAAAAAGCACCTTTAGAAGGATCTGCTCTATCTTCCCATTTGCAGCAAGGACAGGCTTCCAAATAGACAGATTTCTCAAAGGAGAACAGCAAATGTGTTGCTCAATGTGCTTTAGTTATGATCAAAATGGAGGGCGTTGTGGAATTCCTCCTGGACAGAAGCTTGAAATGGAGGACATTTAAGTTACTCCTTTCATCCATCCATTGTGCTGAAATTAAGGAGGGAAAAGCACTTTCAACATTGTCCTATATCCTCGACCAGCCCATTGCCTAACACATTTGCTGTCCTTTTCCCCTCCGAGGAACAAATGTTCCCTGAGCTCTGGATACAAGTCTTGTCCACTGCTGCTCCTAGGAAAAAAGAGCTTTGGAAGGATTCATGCTATCCTCCTATTTGCAATAGGCACAGGCTGCCAAATAGGCAAATTTCTCAAAGGGGAACATCAAACATGGTGTTTTCCCATGGGCTTCTTAGTTATGCTCAAAATGTAGGACATTTTGGAATTCTTCCTGGACAGAAGCTTGAAATGTAGGTTATTTTGTAAGCCTGCTTTTGGTCTTGGGCTAGCTGATTCTGTTTCATTGGCATGGGTTTAGCAAACAAATATTTTGCCTGATTCTGGGATGTTTTGTTCTTCTGTTTTGCCCTTGAAATAGATATCTCTCTGGAATATACTAGTGTGAATATGTTTGGTTACTTGGCGTCTTGAAGTACTTGAGTGTTTTAAAAATATCCTTCACTGGACACCCAAAATGATCAAGGGAACTATATTTTCAGGGCTGACCTTATAACTAATTGGAGTGAAGCAGTTGTTTTAGGCAGCAGATGTTTGTCTGAGAGAGCAGTGGCCTGAGTTCCCTAAACCAAGCTGTTATGTCTCAGAAGAGGGAATAGAGAATGCTTCCTATCTTCTGTGTTGAAATAAAACTAACCTGCTAGTTGTTCACCTTCTT
>NW_024815407.1:0-2270 GCF_019175285.1 Sceloporus undulatus
TAATAATAATAATAATAATAATAATAATAATAATAATAATAATAATATCTCACCTCAGAATGCCATCTCTGCATCCTCTTTGCTTTCCCTCCGATTGCCACCCCAGAATGCCTTACATACACATACACATACACATACATATATGTAGCAAAAGCATTCACACATTGTATCAATTTGCCAAATTGAAAGGGAAACATTTGTAGCATTTGCATATTACATGCAAAAAAATAATTTTTTAAAATGCCACTTGCAAAGTGAGGTGCCATGCTGGCAGCAAGCAAACGAAAGGGAAATGTAGCACAAGCAGACACATTCTATCAATATGTATCAACCTGTAGAAAAAACATTTGCATGATCTGTCAAGAATAAAAATACCAAAAAGGGGGGGAGAGAGAAAAAGCTGCCTGCGAGAGGGGAGGCATGTTCCGCCCTCTGCCCTAGTCCCTCCCCTGAACTTGATCCGATCATGACCAGGGCCAAGTTCACATTTGCTCACACTCAGTTTTTCTCAAAAGATACAGGAAAAACTCCACTTTCAAAAGACCCGCGCCAAGGGGGATTTGCCTCTGAACAGGTGTGCAAAGCTCAAATTTGAGTGTAAAAGAACCAGCGCCAATATGAACTTCCAGTTTTTAATCCTGTTTCTGAACTGGGGTAAAAGGTAGTCTGAATGGCCCCTATAACAAGCAGAGCTTCAGGCATATCAAACAATAGACATGGGATCAAGGTGGACCATAGTGTCAAGCAGTGTTTTCCTATGTAAACTGAAATGGAACTGGTTCTACAGGTGTATTTAATTTGGTGGTTTTAATTAGACAAATTTAAATAGTCATGGTTTACCCCAACCCACAATTAGTGGCAGCTGGAGCAGGGCCGTAGCTAGGGGAGGGCAGGCGAGGTGAGGCCCTGGGGTCCCCACTCAAAGGGGGCCCCGCGCCGCCCTCCCTCGCCAATCTCTCTCTGTCTTCTCTGCATGGCCCGCCCAGCCTCTCTCTCCCAACAACAGGGAAGTCAGGAAGACTGAGTCGTGGCCATGTGGGGCCTGAGGGGGAGGTGCCAGGCTGGCAAAAGGGAGCTTTGCCTCTGGAGGAGAGGGAGGGACGAGAGGCTGCATCAGGCTGCAACCACACTGGAGAAATAACCGGGTTTGGCAGCGCTTTAACTCTTTTTCTTGCTCAAAGCTATGGAACTCTGGGAGTTGGAGCATGTTGTGGGGCCCAGATATCAAGGCTTGAGTGTTTTTCTGGCTCACGGCTATGGAACTCTGGGAGTTGGAGCATGTTGTGGGGCCCAGATATCAAGGCTTGACTGTTTTTCTGGCTCAAGGCTATGGAATTCTGGGAGTTGGAGCATGTTGTGGGCCCAGATATCAAGGCTTGACTGTTTTTCTGGCTCAAGGCTATGGAATTCTGGGAGTTGGAGCATGTTGTGGGGCCCAGATATCAAGGCTTGACTGTTTTTCTGGCTCAAGGCTATGGAATTCTGGGAGCTGACATATGTTGTGGGGCCCAGAGCTCAAAGCTTAACTCTTTTCTGGTCTCCTTTTATAGGACACGTTCTACATTTCACACTTATGCCCAGAAGGAATTTCAAAACATCCTCAATTTTTTTGTAAGATGACCAAATATCCTCCTTTTCTAGGATGTGTCCTATGTTTCCACTTTCTGGCCAGGAGGAATGTCAAAATGTCTTCCATTTTAGCAGGGTGACTAGACGTCCTCCTTTATCCATGACACATCCTACATTTCAGCCCTGCCCAGGAGCAATGTCAAAATGTCCTCCATTTTAGCAGGGTGACCAGACGTCCTCCTTTATCCAGGACACATCCTACATTTCCACCCAGGAGGAATTTCAAAATATCCTGGTTTGTTCAGAGTTTGCCTTTGCCAGTCTTTCCTTGAGGCTGAGAGTTTGTGACTTACATGCCTACTGGGTTTTCTTGCTTTGTTCAGAGAGTCTGCCTTTGGTGACTTGGGTGTGTGCAAGTGTGCGCCTTCTAGAGGTTTTCTTGGGAGGTTTGTTCAGAGAGGGTTTGACTTTGCCTTATTCTGAGGCTGAGAGTGTGTGACTTGCCCAAAGGTTTTCTTGGAAGATTTGTTCAGAGAGGATTTGCCTTCACTTTCTTTTAAGGCTGTGACAAGCCCAGTGGGTTTTTTATGCCCAAAGAAGGGATCAAATCTTGGTTCTCCTCCACTGATGCTTTCTGCCGCACTTCCTCAAATGCATTTAGTCTCAGAGGTGCTCCAAAATCTCTATGTCTTTGAATTCTA
>NW_024815408.1:0-2269 GCF_019175285.1 Sceloporus undulatus
TGAAACAGACCTTCCACAACCATGCTGTCCTCCAACTCAGTCTGATAGTTGCCTGAATTCTCCAGAGGAGGAGAAGGAGGTAGGAGAGAAAAGTCAAGCTTCAGCATTTGGCATAAACCTATTCCCTCCCCCCGCAGGTGAAGTGTTGGGTTATACCCACCCAGATGTAAAACACCTTCTTGAAATATGGTCTACAAGTTGCTATAGGCCTGAGTTAGCTGGCTTTATAAGTCAAGGGCCTTTCCTCCATTTGGTTTGCTGGAAGCAAGCTTGGTTTCTCTCTCAGCCTACATCTACTGTGAGATACGACCCTGTGATTTACAACCCTGGACTGTTTCTTGGCTCATGTATCTTCCTACTTCTACTTGGACTCTGCTGTGATCTACACCTCTTTACCCTGAAATGTTTGTTATTGGACACCACTTGTTCATTCAGCTACTGTACTTTTGGCACTCAGTGCTCTGTTGCAGCATGAGAGCAGGATACAATTACACATATTTACATCAATTTGATCATACTTCAACTGCTATGGCTCCATTCTGTAGAATCCTATGATTTATATACTGGTTAAGTAGAACTATCTGCTCAAGCTCTCTTCCCTGATCTACAACACCTGAGCTTTCTAGTTGATAATTCTAAGTATTTCATCAAGCTACAAATTTCAGAATTCCATAGGATGGAGCCATAACACTTAAATGAAAGTTCAAACAGCTATGGATAAACTCTTATGAGCTCCATCAAAGCCTAAGCCTTTGTCTGTTTGATGGGGTTGTGTATCATGTGATTGTAATGCAGGAAATTTCCATTGCAGGAAAGAAGCAGCTGTGCTATAATAAAACCTGATTAGTCTTAAAGATGCTGCTACAGTCCTCTTTATTTTCCCCTTTTCCCTTTCTTCCTCCCTTTATGATGTGGGAGAGTTTCCCATAAGTCATACTGTCATTCCAGCAACTTAAAAACAAACACCTAACTAAAAAAGAAAAAAAAGAAAGAACTAGATGCTGTCAATGGTCATCTTGTTGATTCTTCTGGTGGTCTGAGTTAACTCCTCAACAACATTGCATCATGATTCTATTAGTTCTCCAAACATCTCATTTGGAATTTGGTGAGATGTCATAAAAGCTCATTGCTTACTTGCCAAAAAAAAAAAGAATGGATCTGTCTCAAATGAGCTGCATCTTTATGATTGAATAATGTCCCTTCCTTTCTTAAAACAGAGGGAGGAAACAATCATTTCTTTTTTAAAAAATTACTAGGCCTCTTCCATTAACCTCTCTCTGTGAGAAATCTCTCATAAGAATTGTGGTGTGGTTTTACCCAATGGGCTAGATCACTTCCCATCTCCCATCCTTCAGAAAGTTTTTTTTTTTTAAAATGGCTGCATAGCAAGTAGTCAGTGAAGTATGTTTAAGTACAGTGTTCCTGGAACATGATTGCTGCATCATTTGTGAGCATTCCCAAGGGAAAGCAAAAGCCGAAAGCAGCAATAAATCTTCAGGTAAATCTTTCCTTAGTGGAGATCAATTGGAGACAGCCTTGCTTTTGGAACACACGAATTTCTTTCCAGAACTGCACGACAGTTGAGCTATTGTTACACCATTTTTGAGAGGAAAAGGGAGGGAGTGTCTCATTTTATGCCAGCCACGGACACAGTGAGAAAAAGAAATTTCTCCTGCTGAACTCAAGGTTAAGAAAAACTTTAACCAGAATCTTCTTTGTTCCATATAACCAAAAGTTACACTAGCTGATATGGCATCGTACGAGGAGGTATCCAGTATTGCTGTGTGTAATAGGTTTCTCCTGGCTGTGCAATGTAACACCTGATACGCTTGTTTGGACAAATGACATGCATACACTCCATTCATACACACCCACATTAGGCATGGAAATCTTTACTTATTCCATTCTCATATATGAGAATGCAAAGTTTCAAAATTTTTCTTCTACCTCTCTATGAGAGGTTATTTTGGGAATACTCTGAATTTTTTTTTTTAAAAACCAACAGTTCTGAGTATATTATTTTGACATAAAATACAACATTTTGGTACAAAGTACAGGTCTGAATCCACACATCTGTTCACTTGCAGAAGCATTTGGACATTTTTCTTTGACAAGGAAGGAGTTCATTCAGTTGAAGGTAGAGGAAGCAGAGTTGCTCATACAGTACCAGTGCATGTGGATGCACATAAACATTGGTGTGCAAACATATTTGGTTGTGTATTTGGTTTCACATTTGTTTTTTTATTATTATTATTATTTTAAATTTTAT
>NW_024815409.1:0-2269 GCF_019175285.1 Sceloporus undulatus
GCTACCCCATCAAGAGGGTCAGCGTGAAGAGATGTGGACATTGGTTTGACCTCTGGGCAGCTGGGGCTGGCAGTAGCAACCCCAGTGGAGCAAAAGCGCCCAACTGGCCCCCAAGGCAGAGGGTCCCACCCAGCAAAGCCCAAAGGAAGCCATGGGGCAGGAGGGCTGGAGAGAGGATCATGAAGGCCAACTGATATGTTGGACCTGAGGGTTTAAGACTCAAGGTTTTGCATGATGTAAAAGCAACTGGCTTTTGTACATTTTGGCTTTGTAAAGACTTAGAAGGCAATCTTTGTGGCCTGGGCTGCATCAGAAAGTGGAAGGAAGGAAGGAAGGAAGGAAGGAAGGAAGGAAGGAGGGCTTTGCGTACTTTGTGTCTTCATCGTTCTGTTTTTCTCGCCTGATCTTTTTGATGATCCAAAGAATAGGTTTCACAGCCACCTGCAAGCAAAGGATGAATAATGAGAGGAGCCGGGGAGAAGAGAAAGAAGAAGAAGGGACATGATTATGGCTGGCCAGGCCCCATTACCCCCCAAGGGCCACTATCTGTTTGACCTCTGCCCTTCTCCGTCTCTCACTCACTTTCAGGAATCCCTGGATGCCAGGCATGATCCAAAAGAGGGCCTGAGACCCAGGTGCCAATGAAGCCAAGGAGTCTGTGGCTGAGAAGAAAACAGACGCCTAACTAGCAGTAGCCAAGAGTGAGAGCAGTTGCTTCAGGGCCACCGTTGGGTTCCAGAATGCAGCTCAGGTTCCAGAGCAGAGGTGGAACCTTTGCAAAGGAAAACAAGGCTAGCCTTCTCTGGGCCTTGCTTCTCTGCCTTGAAGGGCAGCAGGTGTCTTGAGCATGCTCTAGAAAGGCAGCTCATACTTCCAGAGGGTTTCCCTCCAAATATCAATCATGGCAGGGGGATCCCATAAGAATAAGGCTCCTTGAGGCCTCAACAGCCTTTAATTTATGCATGATGCCCTGCTAGGATTTGTACAGACTGACAAGGCAGACCTCTGTGTGCTGTGCAAAGATTCTGTACAATTCAAGCAAAAGAAGGGTAGCCCCATGTAGAGCGCATTACAGAACATGGCCACACAGCCCCCAAAACCCACAAAAGACTATGGATGCTGGCCGTGAAAGCCTTGGACTTCACACAGTAGGTCAATGCTACCTATGGGAGCACCTCCTCCCATGCAATCTGCCCCATGCGCTCAGGTCCTCCGGGGGACATTTACAGTGGACTGTTCTTTGCGGAAGGTGCAACGAAGCTTCTGCAACATGAACGAATTAGTCCCCAATTCTCTGGGGAGGAACGGCAGCCAACATGTCCTTGTGGAACAGATGGGCAGATGCAAAATGTTCAGAGCTAGCAGACGTTGTGAGCAGGTCATGCGGTGTCCTGAAATAAACCCCTCGGATAATACCGAAAGACGGAGATAGGGAGCGGTAGCACGTTTTGGAGGAAATGGGGGGAAATTGTTGGTGGTTAGTCTGGAAAAGTTCCCGATTTAGGAGCCAAACCCAGCACCAGTGCCATGGAGAGTAGACCCAAGTGAAGCAGTGGGATTTGCCAAAATGTTGACTTACTTTCAGCCATTAATTCAACCACCAGGTTCCTAAATTGAGGAGACAGGGCATGACTTAGTAGTACCCTTCGATGTTGCACAGACGTGGCCAAGAAACCTCAAATGGTGTTCAAGAGGACAAAAATTATTAATGATGAAGGCGGTGAAGTGGTTTGAGTGTGGGACTATGGAGACCAGGGTTCGAGTTTCAGCTCAGACACGAAACCCGCAAGTCGCACTCTCTCAGCCTCAGGGCAAGGCAATGGCAAGCCTCCAAATGCCATGCTAGGGTCACCATAAGTTGGAAATGATTTGAAGGCACACAACGTACACACAACCAAGGTAAGCAGCAGTTTGCTTTTGCCTGAGACGACTGGGAAAAGCAAGATTCTTCCCTCTTCTCCGAAGATTTTCATACCGGCGCTTGACCGCCGTTAAAACGCTTAGGAGGCGCATGTGTCTGAAAACCTGGTGCACTTCCTTAATGGCAGAGAAACGTCCGCTCACCTCCAGCGTCCTTGAATTGTTTGGTGTTTATTGTCTATATCAACAATAACCACAAGTTTATTGATTAGTCAACTGACCATATCAATGGTAAAATGCAAATATCAGAACGTCAAAGTACATACGGAGATACAATGAATTGTTTGGGGAGCAGCCATTTCCTATAAAGGCAAAGTTTTTGTCAATGGGAAATGGCTGCTCCCCGAAC
>NW_024815410.1:0-2269 GCF_019175285.1 Sceloporus undulatus
CTGGTCCTGGTCCTGCCTTCCTTCCCCACCTGGGCCTCCGTCTTTCTGTTCTTAGTTCCAAACTTTCCGGCCAGAAAACCCAGAGGGAGAAAGTGCTGTTTTCAAACTTTCAAAGCCTTGTGGTGCAAAAAGGATCTCTGGAGGCCTCTCAATGCATCTAATTAAAAACCTTCTTATTTGTCTTGGTGCATGACAGAGACAGACAGAAAACAGCCACGTTTGGGGGGAGGGTTAATGTCTAAAAGGGGGAGCAAGAAGAAATTAAAGAGACCCAGCTGGGGCCAGAACCTGAGGGTCCCTTTGGTTGTCCTCCAACCTGGAGAAGGTGGAGATCTGTCATCTTCCTCTCCATTCAATCCTCCTTCTGCTCCTGGGAGCCTGGCTTTCCTCACCAGGGTTTGCTGGAAGGACCAAGAGCACCAGAGACTGAACATCTTCACACCTTTCCCAGAGTAGCTACTAGGGTTCATCCAACAGGTAGAAGAGGCTCTTCCCTCCATCTCACCACCTTCCCAGGTACATCGTCTGATGGGGACGCGGCAGACGGGACCTTCTTGGTGGTCGTCTCCAAACACTATGGAAGTCCCTTCCTTGGAAGGCTAGGCTGGCACTTCCATCCCATCTCCCTCAAGCAAGTTAAAAACTTTTTATTCCAGCAAACCTCTGGAAATCGATTTTTCAGGCCTTTCATACTGTGCTAGACTTTGATTTCTCATGCAGTTGCTGCTTGTGATGCTGGTGCTGCTGTTTAATTTGTTCTGGTTGGTTTTAATTTTATGACATTTTCTTTGCTTTTTAACGCTTGCATGCTGTTAATTTTGAACTGTTCTTGTTTTAACTCTTGTAAGCCGTCTCAAGTCACAAACTGGGGAAAAGGCAGGGTAATAATAATAATAATAATAATAATAATAATAATAAGTACTTACAGTCAGTTAAGACTAAACATTCATGTCAAGGGACTACCTTTACCTGTAGTAATAATAATAATAATAATAATAATAATAATAATAATAATAATAATAGGGTCAGAAGGTGAGGGGCAAGGAGAGAACAGCAGGAGACCGGGGGCACTTTGCAATAGAGTTGGAGCATAGAATTACTCACCTCCATACTCTAAGTCATTTTAAAACATTCGCATTTTAAACACAGGTCAATAGTCCCACTATATTCTGCACTGGTTAGGCTTCATCTCAAGTTTTGTATTCAATTCTGGGCGCCTCGATTTAGGACAGAGAAGGGCAACAAAGTTCAGAGAAGGGCAAGAAGGCTAATAAGAGGAACAGTGTTCCGCTTTATTCCACCTTTCATCAGTTTGCTTATCACCGTATCTGGGGAGAATTTACCCAATGCTTTGTTGAAACCCAGATAAACGACAACTAGAGAACCCCAACCTTCTTCTAAACTAGTGGCCCAATTTTAAAAAAAGATGTTAAGATTAGTTTGCCAGAATTTATTCTTAGGCTTCTTCTAAACACTGCGCTGTCATCTAGATACTTGCAAACAGAGTCCTTTATAATCCATTCAGTTCAATGGGTCTCCTCTAATTGGGATTAACTCATAGGATTCAGGACATTGTGGATTGTGTTTAAATAAAAGAATGAAAATAAACTTGGTCCACAGTAAAATAACTCCAAGCTGATTTGCAACTTAATGGTCCACAATGGAGGGATCTTTTCTGGTTGCAATTGCCCTCATTGCTGCCTTCTTCTTATGGTTTGACTGGAGATATCACAAATACTCCTGCCATGCACACACATCTACACAACTCCAATCCAGCTTCACACAACGCAGAATAAGTCTCCTGGCTTCCATAAATAAATACTACAATAGTTATGCAGTTAGGTGGCTTTGAAAGAAAAGGAAGCAGGTTCATGGGAAACTAAGAGGAGGAGAGGTTTGCCCATGGCATTGCCCTGTGCCATCAAGCTGGTTTTGATTTATGGTGACCTGATGAATGTGAGACCCTCCAAGAGACTCAGTTCCTCACAGCTCTATTCAGGTCTTGCAAATTCAGGGCAGGCAAGTTTCCTTGACAGAGACAAATAGAAATGCATGCTGTGATCACTAAAATCAGTATGGATTTCTGAGAAACAAGTTATGCCAAACTAATCCAATCTCTTGTTTTGATTGAGTTATAAGCTGGGTAGATAAAGGGAATGTTGCAAATATTGCATATCTTGATTTCAGTAAGGCTTTTAAAATGTGGACTAGACAATGTAACATTGTTGACCGGCCGAACCCAAAGGGTGCTCAGCCATGGCTCCTTTTC
>NW_024815411.1:0-2269 GCF_019175285.1 Sceloporus undulatus
GTTTTTAATGGGAGTTTGTTTTTTAATATGTAATATTGTTGTATTAATAAAAAGTATATAAAGAGGAAGATGTGGGAAGAAATGAGAGCTGCTAGGCAATGTTTTGAAGAAGGGAAGTGTGTGCCCCTCAACCCACCCTCCTTTTCACCAGCCACATACCAGGCTTGCTAAATGCAGGAGCATTTTTGGCTCAACCTAGATTTCAAAACTAATACACAAGGACTATCCTAGCAACTTGGGAGTCTCTCTGTTTTGCATTTGTTTCGGACTCCATCTTGACATTGCAGACTCTGGGCTGAACCTCACCTTTAACAGCAAACTTGTAAGTATGTGGATTAAATGATTTTAGGAATAATGATAATGATCATTTTTAATTTACTTTTCTCTATGGATTGAGGTGGGGAACAATAACAGATTAAGCAAATAACATAAATTTAAAAAGTATAAAAAACCAACACATATTGAAATTAATCAATAAACACTTTGAAATTCATAATTAAATCCAAACATTTTCTTAATCAGATAACTATCCTTAATATGCCCTGGGAAAGGCATCTGTTTTTCAGTCAAGCCTAAGCAAAATCTGCACATATATCTGTTACTCAGCTACTGGAATCCAGGCTTCTTTCCCCAAGACTGAAACCTGAATGGCCCCAGGAAAGTAACTTCTCCCTGGTTTTTCCTCCATATATGTAAATGTAGCAATCACACCCGAGGGGGACATTTTAATTCATTCCAACCACATCACTTCACACAGTAGACTTATCTGCTTTCCATGTTATCAGATACTACTAGTCCTGCTCCCCTTAATGTAGTCAGAGATTCCTTCAACTCAGCTAACTTATTTTTTATCCTTTTTCAATGTCACAGCTGCATTTGACATTCTTATGCTGACAGGGCGTGTCATTTCCCAATTGACGCTCATCTACTATTTTATATTAATACCCGTGTCGCCTGTTTAAATATTAAACTGGCTTCTCAACAAGCTTCTCACAGCAAGGACTGACTATGTCGTAGCTTGCTTCAGTGATCATTTCCAAATTATACACTCCTCCTCCCCACCCAGACTTCGTAGGCCACAGTGCCTTTATTCAAGTTCTTATGTTTCCATTCCAAGAGCCACTCAGCTTTCTGACATTACATTTTCCTCTCATGAGTTTGGTTGGATGTATTCTCAGCAATGGGTCAGGGCAGGGAAGAAAGGGACGAGAAACTAACTTACTATTGCTTAGGTTGCCAAATGTGTCTTTTAAACCTATTTCGATCTATCAGTCTATTGATCAGGCTTTGTATCTGTCAGGAGACCAGTTGTGATTTGAGCCGAAGCCTTCTAGATTTCAGTTATTTTTCAGGGACTAGCACATGTCCCACCTACTGCTTAGACTTTCTGAGCGACATAATTAAGACTTACAGAAGGAGAGCTTCGTGAGCTGTTTCTCTACTTCCAAATAAATACCTTGTGAGTCATATGGAATTTCTCTTGCCTACAACGTGAGTCACTAGTGAGTGGTGATAGGAAAGGTGGAGGATGCATTGGCAGCAGGCTCACTCACAGTGTTGAAACTGGAATGGTGCTTTTCCCTGTAAATAGCTGCCCTTCTCCAAAAATGACCAAAAGGACTAACACAGTGGACAAAGAAGATACTAGGCCAAGGAGAGCTCCCTAAATGACCCCTCAGTAGTTCCAAATGATATAGGTTTCTTTCATTTCCTGATGGGGAAAGAAATTATACATGTAATTCAGCCCCCGGCTTTTATGCAGGAGAAATATGTAACTATTTGCTGGCCATGTTATGACTTCAGGAATCTTCTGGCTGTTATCACCTATCCCCTTCCTTAAGATGATTCTGTTGTTGTTGTGGAAGGTCTAACAAATAGCAGCAGAATGAAGAACAGGTCAATGCAAGTCCAGGCAGGGGGAGGTTTATACTCACCTCAATGTTTGTCACAATTATGCATGTTTATTAACTTAGATGAGCCTCTCCCCCAACAGGATATTTGCTGCACCCTAAATGTTCTCCCCCCACTTTTGTATGGATTTCTTAGTTCAGCCCACAGCATTCAATTACCTTTTTACATTTGGATTGACTCATCTGTAGATCCATCCTCGTGTTCTATCCAACTATAGGCCTAATTTCACAGGGCTGGCGGTCAATACTGGCTACACCCATATTATCATCTCCCCTCTCCCTGAATGGGACTTTCTGGAATGCATTCTTTCATGACTTCAATTTCTAAGGTGTGATTCTCATGCATTACAGTGGACCCT
>NW_024815412.1:0-2269 GCF_019175285.1 Sceloporus undulatus
GCACCTGCTTGGGCCACAGCAACCACACACTGTGGCCCCAGTCTGGCATTTTGGGGCTGCAAAAAGGAGCCAGAAAAAGCAGCTCCTTTTTGCACTCTGGAAAGGGTGCAATAGCCGCAGCGCTGCAGCTTTGGTGCTGCGTCATGTAAACGCAGTGCCAGAGGAGCACCGTGATGCTGCATGATGTGTGGAGCATTGGTGTCACACCATAATGGAGGTGGAGTTAGGTGTTCATTGAATGGATGCCATGCCCCACCTCTGCCCCCAGGCCGGCCTTAATGGCCAGTCTGCACAGTCTCTTAGTGTCTCTGCTATATAGCTAAATATACATAAAGTTATGTAGTGTAGATGTTGTCTGCATGGGCCAAGATACTCCTGGAACAGCCTGGAGTATCCTGGCCCAGAGCTGCCGCGAGGTCTTCCTTTCACCTAGGGCCCTCTGTTCTGACTCCAGGTGGCTGTTTGTGCGCACACACACACACACACACTGTCAGGGACATAGCCAAGGGGGGAAGGGGTTCTTAGGGTCCTGACCCCCCCTTCCATTAGAAAAATGAATGGTGTGTGCTGCTGCGCCACCGCACCCAAGCCCCATTATAATGGTGGCACTTAGTCTGGCCCCCCCCCCCCTAAAATCCCAGCTATGTCCCTGACACTGTGCCACCTGGCACTGCCACTGCTGCTGCACATCACTCACTCTGAGATCAGAATGAGGAGCCCAACAGTGGTCAATGGCTGATGCCTCACTGTGACTTTAGAGTTAGCAACACACAGCAGTTGTGGTGGCACTGGGTGGCAAAGCAGGACAAAGCATTGGAATGGAGAGCTCCAGATCTTCCCGGAAGATCTAGAACAAACGGGATTTTTAAATATGTTTCAAGAGGGGTATAGCCTAGGTTCTGTACTGAATAGGCCAGACATTATGTGGACTGCTGTCATCAGACTTAGGGAATTGGTCCCTGTCTCATCCGGACTTCACACCAAGAGGATGGGGAGAGGTTGTTTTATTTATTATTGCAAAACCTGAGCTTCGTGGATCAAATCAAATAATTCTGTGTAAGATCTCAACATCTCTTGAATTTTTTAAAAAGCCATATAATCTCCCCCAAACCTGAACTTTTAAAGTAGAACATAGATTTGATTAAAATCCATGTTATTAAAAATCAGCATTTCTACATCACAACAGCCTTTAGACTTGAATGGACAAAGGTTTACAGCAAAATAATGGTTACAAGTGCATTAAGATGAATGCTGAAAGAAAACAAGGCAAGAATGATTCAAATACTCTGTTTAAGATTAGCACTGCAAAATATGGTACAGATTTGCCTGTAGTGTAAAGTTAGGGAAATGGTCAGACTGAAGAAAAATTCTGCAATTTATATTCTAGTCGGAGTGGTTTCCTTTTATCATTAAAGAAAACATTGTGATGAAAAGGTTAGAGTTTCAAGGCCATAGAGATTATTCCAATATATCTCTTTTGTATGTTCATAAGTTTGTAAGCATAAACAAAGCAGGTATAAGAATTTTGCAATTACTGATTTGAATCTAACTTCAGCCATGAACTCTTTGGACTGCCTTAGCGAAGGTATTATTTCTCAACCTCTCCTGCCCCTTCCTATCTGCAATACGAAGAGGATAATGATGGTGATGTAAACTTACAGAGTTGTTGAAAGGATTACTGAGATAATGTGAGTGAAGTGCTTTGAACACTGACTCCTTCTCCCTGCTTCTCTCTTGCACATGCCCTCACTGAAAGGAGAATTATATAATGCAAAAGCATAGTTTGGAAAATCTTAACCACAGCTTGGAAAAGTTACATTTTAAACTACAAATTCCAGAATATCTCAGAAAGCATGACCACTGGCCATGATAGCTGGGAAACTCTTGGATCTGTAGTACAAAAAGTGGTGGGAATTAGATTTCATCCAGCCTTTTAGAATTACTGCCCTAAGATAACCTTCCAAGGCCAGAGTTATCAACACTACTCCTCTTCTTATGCCAATGAACACAAAAATTACATTTGACATAGATATAAGTTCCAAGATCACATCATCTCACAAATATGCCTGTATGTCAGGAAGAGCCAGAATCACCATGAGGATAATGGAGATATATTCTACTTTAATAGCTAGACCCATATAACTGGGCTGCCTATTATAGTTAGAACTTCTGTGACATATAGTCAAGAAAAGAAAAGCAGGTTATGAAAACATTGTCCACTTACACAATTATTTATTTATTTATTTGTTATTACACATCACCAAAAAAA
>NW_024815413.1:0-2269 GCF_019175285.1 Sceloporus undulatus
TATGTCCAATGCAGAAGAGACAAATTAGAGATAATGGTGCCTACACTTTGATTCCTTAACCTCTTTGCAACAACCCATTTTTTAAATTTAAAAGAATGCAGGGAGCTAGCTCATATGGTCTTGGAATAATGAAGTAAGCTCAGCAAGAGAAATATCCTTGAAGTATACAAGAAGAGAAAAAATCAATTGGTGTTCAAAAGGTAGGGCTTGTTTTAATTCAAAGTTTCCTGCCATGTAATAAATACTCGGTATTTGTGAAATTATAAGTGACAAGAGGGTTTTTTCAGCTTTAAAAATAAATTCTTTTTAAGGCTTTTTAAAATTAGCTGACATTTTTTGTTCAGTATGCCTTTTTTGTTTGTGTTTTTTTCATTATAACAGAACAAAGACATCTGTACAATATTAGTGCATTTATCTAATTTCCTTGTAATTTTTCCCTACCATCTGTTCTGCCAATTTAGAATAAATTGTCAGTAGAAAAGCTAAACTGAAAAAAAAAAAAGAAATGACAGGTTTCTTTTTTTTAAAAAAATAATAAAAAGTGGGGAAATACCTATTAATTCACATTGGAACCAGTAAGGTGGATCTAGCAATGAGACACAAGGCACCAAATTGTCACCACTCATCACTGCCCTTCTTAACATGAAGCACCTACAACAGAATTCACCTTCTTTGTGGCAGGATCACACTGATAATAGCTGTTCAACTTTGGTTCAACAGTAATCCCATGGCCCTTTTTGTGTGTAGTACTGCTGCGTCACATATTCCCCATACTATATCTGTGTATTTGTTTTTTGTGATCTAAATGTAGAATTGGTTCTATTGAATTTCATTTGATTAATTTCTGCCCAATTTTCTAACTTATCCTAAATCCTTCTGTTCCTATTTTCCAGTGTGTTAGCCACCCCTCCCAGTTTTATGTCATCTGAAAACTTGATAAAGATGCCCTCCACTACTTCATTCCAAATTAGCCTCCCCTCCCTGAGCACAATAGCATCTTCTCCCTCCTACTATAGAGTCCCTCCTTCTTTTCCCCAACTCTGTTGATTTTGTCATTATAATGTTTTATATTGTAATTTATTTATTTTTTTTATAATTTGGGATGGGAGGTTGGGAGGGGGATAAATTTTAATTGGATTCGATATGTAACATATTGTTTTTACATGTTGTAACCCGCCTTGATTCCCCGTGAAGAGGCGGGCTATAAATAAATCATATTATTATTATTATTATTTAGTTGTGAATAAGGGTGAAATTTTTCAAGTCCCCTCCCACCAGTGAGTGGGAAGACCTTGCAAGGATTGCTGTTGTTTTTCTTCATTGCAGCCTCACTTGCAATGGGAGGGAGCTGAAAATATCATCCTCCATGCACTGGCTGTCAGACCTTACTTCCACATAAGTAACCAGTGTTGAATATTGGCAATCTTTATTTCCTCCAGGATGCAAGCTGGTAATCCTTGTAATAGTTTGGTCTGTCTCTTTGAAAGATTATCATTCTGTACAATCATTTGTTAATCCCTGCAAAACATTTAAATGGATGGTTATATTTTTTATGTACAGTGTACTGTTACTTTTTGGATGCCTCTTATGGGTCTGACTAGAAGGACTATCATGCTGAGAGCAGACACTCCAAAAATTGCTACTACATAATTGTTCCAGGGGATTGGGGTAGCATCCCAAGCTTTTTAGAAAGCTAAAACATCATCTTGTTCCTGGGTACAACTGTACATGGGTTGCCATTAGATTTCTGGAACACCAAAGTGAAGGAAAGAAGCCGAGCCCGCAGTCCCAGAAGCAAGAACTTACTACATCATTTGGCATTTGTTCCATTAGAATGTCACAGTGCTGATGGAGAGAGACAAAGGTCACCCACTGCCTCCAAATGTTAAAAGCTGCTCCATCTACAAATTTCTGCTGAATGTAATTTTGTGAAGATAAAATAGCACCAGATTTTTTTTTTAAAAAAAATGCCCTTTACATTGATACATACATAATTCAAGTATGTTGATGAGTGTAAAGCAGCGTGGTATCATAGCTCCGTCAAGCAGAATCCTCTAGGATTGGTCTGGGGAAAAACACCAATTATTGGCTGTTAACCGCTCCTATTGCTACATATTTGTGAAGGAAAAGGTTCAGGGCTCATGTTTAGTTTTTACAGACAAAGTAGGAAAAACATAGTCCATCTTTCCCCTCTCTTTTCTCATATTTTTGACTGAAAATAGAGATGGGGAGGATGGACTCTGCTCTTTCTACATGCAGCAAGAAGAGA
>NW_024815414.1:0-2269 GCF_019175285.1 Sceloporus undulatus
GTACAGTGGGCCCCTCACATTTGCTGTGGTTAGGAACCCCCCCCCCCATGAAAGCGGAAAAACCACAAACACTATGTTTTTTACCTGAGAGAACACCTATCTAGGAATCTCTAGCTCCTCCAGTGCAACTCTATGGTCAACATCCATCTGGAGTTGACCGTAGAATCAAATTGGAGTCCTACAAATGTCTAGAAAATGTTTTCTCTAGGAAACTCTAGGTTTTCCATCTTTGAGACTAACTGAAATAAAGAAGTGGGCAGCATGAGCTTTCATATTTAGTCTACAGATGCATATCTGAAGTCTACAAAAAGCTCATGCTGCCAACTTCTTTATTTCAGTTAGTCTCAAAGGTGCTACAAGAGCTCTCTACATACTGATTCTGCAGACTAACACAGCTATATCTTTGAATTCTAGGTCTTCCATCGCAACTCTGTTGTCAATTTCTGGCAGAGTTAAGCTGGAGAACCTAGAGATCCCTAGAGATAACATGTTACTCATATCCGTGAATAAGCAAATCTATAAAAGTCAAATCCGTAAATGTGGAGGGGTGACTGTATAGTGGAGTACCAAATCTTTTGGCCTCACCTAGTCTGCAGAGTAGTGCCTTCTCCCCAATAAGACCTCCACTCTTGAAATCCACCACTGGCAATTGACCTTGAAGATAGTGGGCTAGAGAACTACCTTCCAAGCCCATATTTAGATACAGCCATTCATACCACCAACCTGACCCTCTTGTTCATTGCTATTCACAACCCCAGATAAGTAGAAGTTCTGTGTGGAGCTGTTGCTTTCATAGCTTGCCAGGCCTGTCCTTATGAAGGATGACTTTCTAAAAAGGAAAAACAATCCTCTTGGCAGCACAAGAGAGCAAGCAACACTGGTTTGTATCCCAAGTCAAATGTGGGGGGGAAATACCCTTCCCTTTAAACTTGACCTACCTTTTCCTTAAGGTAGATTCACCAACTTTAACCACCCTGATGACTTCTTTCACAGTGCGCCGAAAATCATGCATTCTTGCCGCAACTAGAAGAGCTGGAGCATAAACAGGGCAAGGCCCACATCAAAAGGAAGTTCAATGGGAGAAAAAGCAAGGGAATATGGTGAGTCATGGAAGTACCATCTGAAATTCTAATTCTCCTATTAATTTTAAAATATTGATGTTTAGCTCTGGGCTTGAATACTGAGTGATTAAATTGGAACTTCATAAAAAAAACTTGTTTTGCATGCAATAAAATTAAACCAGTAACAAGAGAAGTTTGGTAAATGCAAAAACGCAATGTTGTAGTTTTGGTACCTGCCCCACTTATATACAGACACACAAACAGGGAAAGTACTCCAGTATGGCTCAAAAGTGCATTGACCTTGCCCAAATGTATGCACTTTGTTCAGAGACGAATTAGGAGAAAGTAAGAGACACCTTGATGCTGAAGCACTGCTGTCATAATCAATAAGCAGTTATGCAAATCAAGGGGTGGGATTATGCTAATAAGAACAAATTTAATGCTCAATGACTAAGACAGAGTGAGCAATCTAAGACATTTGAGGGTCAATTCTTAGCTCCCTATGAAACAATAAAGTCCCCTTCCTACTTTGTAACACTCCTGGGGAAGTAAATAAAACTAAACACTTGTTTTAAGGAAGGTGTGAAGGCTAAGGGGTTGCACTGATTCTCCAGGAAACCTTTGTGAACTGCACCCTCCCAAAATGCCCCCAAACACTCTCGGGGGGTTTTGCAGACATTTTCTGCATGGTTTTCCCTGGGGCATTTTAGAACCAGAAGAGACCTTTTTTTTCTTTTTTCTTTAACAAGAAGAAGTGACCAAGAAGCCCAAGAGCTCCGTGCACTTTGTTCACCCTTGTTATAAGGCAAACGCACCACTAATGAAAGGTTTCAGAAGTGGAAACAGCATTTTTCCCCATTTATATGAAGAACAGTTTTATGAGGGAAGGGGGTCTTTGGGGGCCATAGAAAAGGCCCAGATGTCTATGAACTATAGGAACTATAGGATTTTCCATGCCTGGGTAGGGGCAGGAAGAAGAAAAGGGTTAGCCTACCCAACAATGCATCAAAGTACAGTGGGCCCTTGGTATACGTGGGGGATCCGTTCCAGACCCCCCCCCCCACATATGCCAAAATCCGCGTATGCTCAAGTCTCATTTGTCCCCAATGGCGGCGCGGGGGCAAAAGTCCCTCTCCTCCCCTCCCCTCCTCTTTCCCTCCCTCCCTCCCTCCCTCCCATCTACCTACCCTCCCTCCCCCTCCCCGCTT
>NW_024815415.1:0-2269 GCF_019175285.1 Sceloporus undulatus
AACAACCGTACAATCCAAGTGTTACCAAAGGAAGTAGAAAATATAATAGCCAAGAAAAAAGAAGAACGACTTCGCAATAATACATGAGAAGTAGAAAGTTTATTTATTTTCTCCTTGTTTTGTTGTAGGAACTGTAAATAATATAGAAAAACATACAATTGTACATAATGTTGCAATCTATATATAAGGATACTAATAATAATAATAATAATAATAATAATAATAATAATAATAAAGTTTCTGCTAGTGTATTTAATAGTTTTGCTGACAGGTGCCATATACCAGAAGCCAAAGAATCCTACATATTGTTTTTAACAATTTAAATATCCCAGCACAAATCTTTTGTAAGCAAGACCACAACTGCACAGAAGGTGTAAAAACCATAACCACCATTTTTATCCTCTCCTTTTATTTTCAAGGAACAGGCCACAAAAGGAGGAGAGGGAGGAATTATAAAAGGGAATGTCACTCAGAATCCCTTTTGTTTTATTATATTTAACTATGTTTGATTCATTTGGAGCACTGCAATAAAAAAGTGTTAAACAGAAGGATCCTTTTTTGTAAGCAACAAATCCATTTGTGGGCTCAAGAACATTAAAAGTAAATTTAATATACAGTTTTTTTTACACTAAAATAAATATATACATTTTTCCAGCCCTTTATGTCCTCTATTATTGATATACATCTTGAAAGTCTGACTCCTGAATGTGAGCCTTCTGGCTTTTATCTATACCACTTAAATGAGCTATCAGGAACACTTAAAGCAAAACTGGCATATGAAAGGGGGAAAGCAGTTGGCATTCTTCCTGGATTTTCTGTCTTTCCAGCCATTGTCTTCCATGTTGCCAATAAGTAAGAGGCCACCTGACCTAGACGATGTTATAAAAGATGGTCAGTTGGTGTGGTCTCATGGTTTCAAGAGGTTTTTGTTTTACTAGGGTAATTTATCAACTAAATGTTTCCTCTTTTTGTCTGAGTGTGATAATGCAGTAGAGAGTTTGAAATCTTCTGTGTCATTAGCTCAAGAATCACAGGGATCCCTCATAGTGTGGTGGAGCCTCCTTTTTTGGAGGTCTTTAAACAGAGGTTGGATGGCCATCTGTCGGGGATGCTTTCATTGAGATTTCCTGCATGGCAAGGCATTGGACTGGATGGCCCTTGTGATCTCTTCCAACTCTATGATTCTGTGATTCTATGTTCCTCTAATTACATGCCCTTTGGGGTTCGGTCCAAGGAATGTGTGGCCAAACCTCTGCATTGCATTGCCGTAATGGCTGAATTGTGCAAAAAGGAAGAAGAGGGATTTAAAATAAATTCTGAAAGCTTTGCTGGGTAGAGCAATAGGGCAGGGAGATGCAGTTAAGGAGCAATCTGGGGGAAAGAGTCCTGGATTGTCAGTGACCACTACAGCTGCAGTTCTGCAACTGAAGACATGCAATAAGAACTGTTTCCCAACCAGTATGTAAGCATTTCCTTTCATTAACACAATAGCGATGAGAACTGGGGCTCATGTGAAAAACTCGTTGATAAGAGGTGCACAAATGAAGGCCCTTGAGATATTGTCAGACTGCTCTTCCCATGACCCTTAGCCAACATAGCCAGTAGTGAGAAAAGCTGGAAGCTGTGGCCCAGCAACATCTGGAGGGTCACACCCTCCCCCCTCTGGTTTAGAAATTTCTGGCAGGTTATAAACCGCCGCTTTGAGGCGGTCTGCCGCCGCCGCCGTTTGCTCCGTGCGGGAGCCGCAGCAGCCACACCGCGCGGCTCCCGCACGGACCAAAAAAGAAGCTCCAAAATGGAGCTTCTTCTTGCGCCGCCTCTGTGACATCGCGAGGCGCCAGGGGCGCATTCGCGACATCACAGACGCTGCGACACGTTCGGACGCACAGCGTCCGATATGTAAAGATGGCGCCGGCTGTGTGGAACGGCCGGTGCCATATTGTACGGACAGAGTCCTTACTAAAGCCAGGGGCGTCTAGAAGAGATGCCCCTTTTTTAAAATGGGACGTCCTGCGGACATCCCAAGTGACGGTTTGTAACTCGCCTCTGTTTCATGTTTGAAGGCTTAGACCTTTACATGGTGTCTCATACCATACAAAAATACTACAAATGTTGAAAGCAGTGGGTGGCATCCAGATTCATACCTGGTGGAGTGGGTGGACTGCTAATTTTTTCATATTTCTCTTCCACACAGACTCTAATAAATAATAATAAAATAATGATAATAATAATAAAACTTTTATTTGTTCCCCGCTTTTCTGTAATAGAA
>NW_024815416.1:0-2268 GCF_019175285.1 Sceloporus undulatus
CAGCCGCCATAGATTTTGCAGAGCAGTCGGTAGCATGCCTGGCCGAGCTGATGAGCCAACTCCCGATTGAATGGGCCTCATCGCGGACTTCTGAGAGGACTGCCTGGGAGTCATCTGGTAGATCTGGCACAAGGGGGGAGATCTTCTCCATTAACCATTGGATATAAGCCCCCATGCACACGTTGTAGTTGGCGACTCGCATGCCCAGGGCTGACGAGAAGTAGGCCTTTTTGGCCAGAGCATCAATCTTCTTTGCCTCTCTGTCTGAGGGCATCAGAGAGGCCTTCGGAGTCGATGCACGCTGGGACCCCTCTACGATGGCTGAGTTTTGTTTGGGGTGTCCAAACAGCCAAGACGGAGTGGTTGGAGAGATTCTATAAAGAGACTCGACCTTCCTGTTGTTGGACGAAGTCGAAGAGGGAGCTTCCCAGGAGCGCTTGGCCAACTTCTCCAGCGAAGGAAGGAGAGGAATTGCCGGTGGGGTTGGCAGCTTACCGTGGACTCGCCTCTCAATTGGATCAGATGCCTCGTCCTCAACCTGAGAGGTCTTAATGTCAAGGGCATTAGACATCTTTATGACGTGTTCTGCGAAGGTCCGGACGTCATCCGACGGTGAAACTGCTCCGGGCTGGGCGAAGTCTTGAGAGATGGATTGATAGTCATCGTCCCTGGAGGATAGTGAATCACCTCTGGGGCGATAACGGGCTCGGGATGATGTCTCCTCGTCCGATTCGAGTTCTACAACTTCCAGATTGGTGGAGGCTTCCACCCGGCGGGGTGAGAAAGTCGATGCCCTGGAGGGCCTGGAAACAGCCCTTGGTTTGGGTCTCCGGTCCCGAGGTTGAAACAGAGAGTCTTCATCATCTCGAGGGACCAGCCTGTAGTATCTGTCTGTCTCTGTATCATAGTAGTACTCCGGCTCTCTGTCTCGAGACGGCGATGGAGAAGCCACGCGACGAGTGCGGGTCGGCATTGGAGTAAGTGAGCGACGGTCGTTTCTAGAGCTGACAGGAGACACAGGATCTGGAAGCGAGGCCTGGGACCTCAGTGGTGACTCGAAGCGGTGATCAGAGCGGCGGTCATCAGTTTGGGGAGGCCTGGAAAGCAAGTTCCTAGATGCCCGTGATGCCATTCGAGGGTCTGATGGTCGATCCTTGGCACCCGGCGATCTCCGGTTGGTGTCTGCGCGCTCGCGATCGGGATCTGAGCGACTGTGTGGCACCTCTGTGCGGAGGGTCGCGAGAGGATCCCGCTCGCCCTGGTGACGCCGCTTTGCAGAGTGATCTCTCTCGAAAGAGGAGGTGCGGGGTCTCTTGGATGTAGACGAGGTACCCGTCTTAGTCGGTGACTTGGCCGAGCCGGAGGGTGTCAAGGCCTTGGTGGCCGAAGAGCCCGGAGTGGAACCCGACTTCGAGGTGGAAGAAGTGGGTGCCTTCGGGACAGAGGACCTTGAGGCAGAACCCTTATGGGAGCTCGAGTCCTTAGCGGTGTCGCGACCCTCCTTGGGATCTTTCTTATGTTTCTTGTCCTTTTTGGAGGGTCGAGGGACTTCTCCCGATGGTCCCTGTTCCGGGGGGGTCCAGGGCGGCAACGAGCGCCGATGGGTCATCTGAGGGCTCTTGGGTTGGCGCTTCGGTGACAGTCGGCAAGGGGGTTGCGGTGGAAGAGGGAACCCCCACAGAAGACATTGCCCCTGATGTGAAGACCTTAGTATATATCGCAGCCTTCAATCTGGTCTCCCGATTTTTTCGCGCCTGGGGGGTTAGGGACTTACAAAGAGCACACGATGCTGGAATGTGCGTCTCACCCAGGCAAAAAAGACAGGACGAATGGGGATCCTGGCCGGGAATCTTACCCCCACACACGGAGCACTTTTTAAAGGGCACCGATGGCATGATCCGGAAAACGAAGTCAGGCGGTCCGAGTTAGCAACGAGCGAAGGAGACAAGCCGCGGGGCAAGAAGGTGCGAGGTCTAACAGTCCGAGTCGTAAGCCAAAAAACAAGTCGTGGGGCAGGCAGAGAAGAGTCGAAAAAACGGTCCGAGGTCAATTTTTTCCAGTGATTCCTAAACTAAGTCGAAGAGCGAAGTTCCTAGTGGCAGCTAACGCGGCGGAAAAAAGGAACTGGGGAAAAGAGCGGGAACGGAGGTTTTATAGGGGATGGGCGGGGTTACCGCCAAAAAGTTTCAACATGTTGCAAAGTGTACTTTGCCTAGTGATTCCAGAAGTTTCCGAAGGCACTGCGCAGGCGCAGTACAACCCATTTGT
>NW_024815417.1:0-2268 GCF_019175285.1 Sceloporus undulatus
TTCCACAAGCAAAAGAAGAAATGAGTTCATGTGATTACTGATGGTTATATTTTATTCTTTTAAAAGGTTTTTTATTATCCTGTTTTGTAAAAAGCCTGACATGTTGTGTTTAACAGTCCAGTTATATGGAGAGAGATTTTTAGCCAACCCCAGAAATTTCTGCTGTTGATAGATCAAATGTGTAATGTGTAGCGCCTGAAGAAGGCCAGTCAGTAATATAAAGGCCAAAACACGATGGGCTTTTTACAAAACAGGATAATAATAAAAAAAACCGTTTTAAAGGATAAAATATAACTATCAATAAGCATATGAAGATTAATTTCTTCTTTTGCTTGTGGGTCCCACACATGCGTTCCAGTACTAGTTTGTGATGTTGTTTTTCTACATAATGTGTCTACATAAAATGTATCTGAGGAAGTAGACTGAAGTCTACGAAAGCTCATGCTGACAATTTTTTCTTTCAGTTAGTCTCAAAGGTGCTACAAGATCTCTCCACCTACTTATGTGTCTACAGGTTGACTTGGATTAATAGATTTATAGAATTTTTTCAAAAAGTTTTATTCAGAGAAGGTTTGCCATTGCCTTCCTTGGAGGCTGAGAGAGTGTGCCTTGCTCAGTTTCAAAACTGAGTTGAAGACTATATTGTTCAAGGAAGTGTTCCCAGGCATTGTGTGATTGTTTATCCAATTGTTATCTGATATTTGATTTGATAGTTGATATTTGATGTTTTTTAATCTGTTGCCTGCTTATTTTTATTTAATTCTATCTTGTATTATTATCTATTGTTTTATATGTACAGCACGCCCATTCCATATACGGGCGTGCCATATGCGGCTTCCGGTTTACGCGGAAGCCATGCTATAATACTTTCAATGGCACGCGCAGCCACCGCGTGCATAAGCCCCATTCATTATAATCAGGCTCGAGCATAGGCGGAATTCACCTTACGCGGGGGGGTCCGGAACGGATCCCTTGTGTAAGGCGAGGTTCCACTGTATTTTGTAAAATGTACACCATTGGCAGATTTCATTTTTATCAATTTTATTGTTTGTATGTACAGTGAGGTAAATCTATAGTGCTATATAAATAAAATATAATAATAATAATATAGGTGCTAAAAAGAGGAGCCCTATTGAAAACTGACCTCTACAGGAAAGAGACCGACACAAACTCCTTCCTGAGATACGATAGCTTTCACCCACCTCACATGAAGCAAAATCTACCTTATTCTCAGTTCCTCAGACTCAGAAGGGATTGTTCTGGATTAATAGAGTTTGATAGACATGCAAAAATTCTTATAGAACAATTGGCAGTGCGAGGATACCCTAGAAAGGGCTTGAAGCAGGTCTACTTCAAAGTAAGGAGGATGGAACGAAGGAGCCTCTTTATAAAAAACAGAGAGAGGGAGTACAATCTAGAATGTTCATACCTATAACGTACAATGGGAATACGAGATACATACAGAATGTTATCCTTAAATATTGGAGCCTGCTTCAGGACATTCCTGGATGCTAAAAAAAAAACCCTTTTTGTGTATAAACGTGCTAAGAATCTTGCAGACCATTTGGTCCATAGTAAATGCACAATTCGGGAGACCCAGACAAACTTACTACAGAAAGGGAATGTCCCATGTTACAACTGCAGTGCATGTAAATACTGTGTGAAAATTACTGAGTTTATTAACCCTGTGAATAACAAATTGTATACTCTAAATGATCTGTTTACTTGTAATACTAAGGGAGTTGTCTACGCCATTCAATGTCCCTGTGATCTCTTGTATATTGGCATGACTACCAGAAAAATAAAAATGAGAATATCAGAACATAGGAGCTGCATTAGAAACAGAAGAATTACTGCACCTATGGTCCAACATTTTATCCAATGCAAGCACTCGGATACAGATATCAGATTCTGGACAATAGAAAGAGTTTCTGGAACTGGGACATATCTAGAGAGAAAACTCCGACAAAGAGAACTGTTTTGGATTTTCACTCTACAAACACAGAAACCACATGGACTGAATGAGAACTGCAATTGGTCTGAAATTCTGTAACTACTTACTTATTGCTTTTTACTTATGTTAATACTTGTTATTATGAACATTATTTGTTTGGTGGAGTGTATTGGTACATTTAGCCTAACATAATGGAAGGGGCTATTATTACTTACAGGATCTTGCCTGCTTCAGAATGGTCTCAGGTGGGGTTCAACAGGTGTATTGGTTTTTTTGTGATTGTGAAAGGATATAGAGTTGCCACTTGCCAAACT
>NW_024815418.1:0-1266 GCF_019175285.1 Sceloporus undulatus
GGGGGGAGATCCTGCCAGGGAGGGCAGTGAAAAGAGATCCTTAGAAGGAGGGAGGATTGGGAGATATAGTTCTGGAAATCACATTGTTAAAGACTCCTTGGTTTTTTGCCTTTGCCACCCTCTGAAGTTGAGCAAACGAGATACTAACCCTGGTCTCCAGAGTCCTAGTCCAGCACCAAAAGGCTTCCTCTGAGCACTGTATTTCCAGGAAACCAAATCATGTCTTGGGTGACTCTGGAGCCCAAGGTTCGAGTCCAGGCTTGGCTGTATAAACCCACTGGATGAACTGGGGCAATAAGCCACACTCTCTCAGCCGTTGGTGGATGGATATGATGGCAAAACCACTCTGAAGAAATCTTGCCAAGGCACACTGCAACAAGAGCAACAACAACAACAACATGCTTGTCCTGACCTCAGTGAGACTTGCTTGTGAATAGACAGGTGCAGTCTTGTTCTGAACGTGTGCAGATGTAAATCCGCTGGTACTATTGGATCCTTATATGCACAGATTTATAGCAGGATCAAACCTATCTCCTCACCAAGGACTCTGACTGAGATCAGTGTTTACGTTTGAGCCTGGTGGCCTTAAAATGGATCCTAGATCCAAAATAGTCCCTCCAGAAAAGGGGCAGATGACTCCTGCCCATCCTGTCCTTGGACTGATTCCTAAATTACAAGATTTAGGCCGGGAAAGAGGTCTGTCCCTGCCCTCCTCTGAGGCTGAGAGAGTGTGACTTCTCCAGGGAAGAAAGGAATCCTAACCTTCCTGTCAGCTTCGGGACTTAATGGCTGGGATCAAGGGAGCCACCATGGGCTTGAGCCTCTGCCCAACCGTTGCCTTTGCCAAGAAGGCAGTGGCCGGTGGCCGGAGCACTGTTGACCTTTCCAGCATCAAGTGCTCCATGACTGCTGCAGTGTGAAAGGCTGGGGGCACCCTTGGCTGAGCAATTCCTGTCATTACTATGCTCTGAGGCTGAGAGAGTATGACTTGCCCAGGGCAAGATTTGCACCTATTTCCCAATATTGTGACTGGTGTGTGTGTGTGTCTTCCAGTTGTTTCCAGGTCTTATGGTGACCTTATGGGAGTCTCTGAAGGGGTTTTCTTGGCAGGTTTCTTCAGAGTGAGTTTCCCATGGCCATCCTCTGAGGCTAAGAGAGTGTGACTTGCCCAAGGCTTCAGTCCTTTTGGAAACCTTTTTGCTTTACCTTCTAGAAGGCAGCTGAAGTGTTGCTTCTTGCTCTGAAGAATGAGAGGAACCTTCTGAC
>NW_024815418.1:1366-2268 GCF_019175285.1 Sceloporus undulatus
CCAGTTGTTTCCAGGTCTTATGGTGACCTTATGGGAGTCTCTGAAGGGGTTTTCTTGGCAGGTTTCTTCAGAGTGAGTTTCCCATGGCCATCCTCTGAGGCTAAGAGAGTGTGACTTGCCCAAGGCTTCAGTCCTTTTGGAAACCTTTTTGCTTTACCTTCTAGAAGGCAGCTGAAGTGTTGCTTCTTGCTCTGAAGAATGAGAGGAACCTTCTGGCATCCAAAAGGCTAACATTCTCTGGAGTTATGCCTAGGCTTGCCATAACCCGGCGGCCCCCGTGCCATTCACGGTTTCGGGGGGCCCCTCCCAGTCACGGTCCGGTTTGGGCCCCCACCCGTGCCTTGTTCCTGGTTTGGGGGGTCCGCTCCGGCCGTTGCCGCTGCCGCTAATGCGGCTGCTGCGGCGTCGACCCACCTCCTCCTCCTCCTCCTCCGGCTCCACCTACCTCCTCTTCCTCGGCGAGCTGGCGGCAGACGCGCTGCTGCCACCGCGCCCCCACTGGGAGGGCTTGCGCGCTGCCCAGGCCTCAGTAGGGGGCAGTGGCAGCGCGTGCGCCTTCCCCATTCCCTCCGCGCGCGCGCCTGCCTACCCCACTTCCCTTCTTCCCGCGCCAGCCATCCTAAGGAGGAGGAGGGGGGAGAGGAGGAGGAGGAGGAGGAGGAGGAGGAAGGAGCCGGAGGAAGGGTGCCTGAAGGCCAGGGCAGAATTGGGCCACAGAAGGAGGAGGAGGAGGAAGAGGAAAGCTGAGTCAGTGGCCATTAGGTCTGCCTTGGTATTTTGGGGGTTTTAAATTATTTTTTAAAATATAAAATACTTATTTTATTTATTTTTTTAATTTTAATTATTGCTTTTTATTTTTTATTTTATTAATTTTTATTATTGCTTGTTTTTATTTTATTTTA
>NW_024815419.1:0-2268 GCF_019175285.1 Sceloporus undulatus
CACCAGCATAGCTCACAACATCATTAGGGTGCGCAAGCCTCTCCCCCACGGCGAGGGGGCGTCAATGGAGAGGTCTCTCTTTTACACATATAGATAAGCAAGTGGAGGGGGAGGAAAATAAATCTGCCAAGTAACAAACAGTTAACCTGCAGATAATAAAATATGTCCCAAGGCTAGTCTGCATGATACCTGGTTTACACAAACTCTGCTTCCAAGGAGACATCTATTTTCTGATAACGCAAAGCATTTGTGAGCTAGGGAACCCATCTATTCATCTCCTGATCAAAGAAGCATTTGAAGGGTTGCGTATCTCACCTGTCCTTTGAGGTCACCTCTATTAAATCCCCAAAGTTCTTTTCCATGATTTTGCTGGGAGAATGTAACCATATCTTAGGATACTTCCCATAGAGCCATGCTACTGCTGTGGGGTCATCCTAACAGGAAGGGTGGCCTCGCTCTTATCCAAGGTGGCATGTGTTGAGGCTCTCAGTGCATCTGTGAATGCACAGAGCAACTAATGACAGCAAATCCAAACTTCGCTGATGTAAACTAGAAAATCTGAAGTTCCTGTTTTGCAAGTTGATTCAAGGACAAGGATAGTCAGATAAGTTTATTCTGTTCCACATGGCCCTTCCATCCTGATTATTATACCTGCTTGGTTAAAATTATGCAGAACTGCATGATTATTAGACATCCCCTCTCTCTATTTATCAAAGCTTAAAATATTGTTTGGTGGGGCAGCTACTGAAAAGGAAATAGCACAATTAATCTGATATATGTACAAGTCATCCTGAATTTGTGTGAGTGCATATACATGTTCACACATGCATATGTCTCATCACTCAACAATATATTTTTGAAACCAAGCTGTTCAGAGATGGATCTATACACACGTCAGCTGACAATCATCAAAATATTTTCCTTAGTGACTGCTGGACTAGACTTTGAGGCAAATTGCAGTAAACTTAGCATGTTTATAAGAATATTTTTAAATGTTATGTTCAAGTGTGTCGGGTGGAAGGAGGATGATTCTGCAAAAGGCAACTATTATCAAGGTGCTGAAATTAATTGGCTGCTTTAATTGAGGTAGATTACTAGCTAATGCTTTCTTGAATACAGTAATTCTCCTATTAAATTATCTTTGAATAATTACCTGAAATTTCTCAGCTGCAGGGACTGATGGCTATTTAATTGTGCAGTGATGTTGCTAGATAATTACTTAACAAGGTGTCCTTTAATAGTTTAATTCCCCTTTCAGAGAAAAAAATAACTTCAAATCCTACTTTTAGTGTGTATGTGCATATATATATATATATATATATATATATAATCACTGTGGTTTTTATTTTTATGCATGGATGGGCTTGAATCTGATGTTGTTTGGCATTTGGGTTCTCAGGAAAACAATCGATTTAAAAGCAGATTTGAAACAAGTTTAAAAACAGATTTCAAATGAAATGGGTACTTAAGCTCTCTTTTTCACTGATCTGCCTCCCAGAGGTTAGTTTTATATAAAATATTTTTTTATTATGAGTTTGGAAGCTGAATATGATAAGAAGGCATGCAATAAGAATATATTGTGAATGAGCAAGGTGGGAAAATCATCATGATCTCATTCACTTTCATAAATAGACAACTGAATAAGCATGTCATGACCTATCCATGATTGGAAGTTACTGTTGAATACTGGCAAAAGAGTAGAATCACTCCATAGATCTGAATCTAGGTTTTTCAGCTGACAAGACCTTGCTTTCTTGCTTCTCTAGACTGTGGAACGACTTGCCAGAAGACGTTTGACAACTGAATATACTGAAGAGCACTGAAAACTTGTCTTTTCCAGCAGGCCTATCTAGATGATTTTTAAAACTGTAAATTTTAAATGATAATTTTTAAAGGTAGATTGTTTTAATACATCTGTGCTTGTTTGTTCTTTTAAATTGCTATACACTTTAACTGATGTGCTTTTAACTGATGTATATTTGTTGCCTGCCTCAATCCATGGGAAGAGGTGGATAAGAAATAATAATAATAATAATAATAATAATAATAATAATAATAATAATAATACATCATCATCATCATCATCATGGCTGTTCAGTTTTAGCATGCCAATTTTTAATCTATGCTTTTAAATTAATGTTTTATACACTTTTGATTCTATGAACACTTTAGTATTATTTCAATCTTACATTTTTTGTGTCTTAACTATATGTAGTTTCTATTTCTATTTCTTTCTATTCTGTAACCTACCTTGGAGAAATGGCAGGA
>NW_024815420.1:0-2268 GCF_019175285.1 Sceloporus undulatus
TGGGGGCCCCAGAGCTCCCTGGCACAGAAGGCTGAATCAATGGGGATGCTTTGATTGGGATTTCCTGCATGAACTGGATGGCCCTTGGGGTCTCTTCCAACTCTGTCACTCTATGATTCTATGAAAGCAGTGTCAAACTGTGTTAAATTCTGCAGTGCAGATGCAGCACTAAGAGAAGGTTGTTGCAAAAACTATCCTTTTTCTGCCTGGCAACCGATGAGCAAGACAGTCCTGGAGGCTGTGATTGGCTCACCTGCTCAAGTCTCAAGTCTAGGAAAGTCCCTGCTGGACAACGAGAGAGAGGAAGGGACTTATATTTATAATATAAATGTTATATATACTGTATACATATAACTTTTGTAAAACCCCAACCCCTCCCAGCATGCAGGATCACTCGCCCCAAGCCCTACCACCCAGCCTCTGTCTAAAGGCCTGCCAAGGGTCACATCTCTGCTCAGCAAGCTCTGCTCTCCCCAAGAACCAGGCGCTGGAGTATTTCTCAGGACGATTTATTGAAGAAAAGAAGATAGAGAATAACAGGCACTAATGACTTTGGAGTATTGTCACCCCTAAAACACAATCTTTATACAGTTCTTTTGGGGAATCCCCCCCGGCCCCCCCAATAGTCCAACCAAATCTATCATTGGTCACTTGAATTCAGAAGTTCCCACCAAAGCAACTTTCCCATCTCACCACCACTTTCTTTGTATGACATTCTTTCACACCGTCTGTTTTCCCTTTGCACACCCCTTGGAGACAGGATAGTAGCCAGAACCATGAACATGTCTTCTCTCTCACAGCGATAGCACCCCACCTGGCTGTCCCACAAAGAATCCCCCTTCCCCACGGTTTCAACCTGCCCTTAGCACATGTCATAATCCCTTGACTAACTCTATAAAATAATCTAACACTGGCCTGCTATTAAACTATATCATAACATATATAATATCCAATTACCTTTTCTTTATAAAACCAAGTGTCCATTGTATCTACTATTTACAAGTCATTTATCCACCAATCCACTTTAACATAAATTCCCCACTGGCTGCAGCAAAAAAGACCTTTAAGGTATTCCATATCCAAGCACACTATATAACAGCTGAGTTGGACACTGGGCATCCCAATACGCATACATCACAATGACAGGTGCGACATTACAGGTGTAAGGACAGGTTGCTTACCTGTAACTGTATTTTTTCAAGTGGCCATCTGCAAATACACACAAATGGGTTATGTCTGTGCCTGTGCAGGAAAGGTTTTCCAACCCATTTGTGTGCATTCGCAGAGACCACAAAGAAGAAACATATCAACATCAACAAATGACATAACCACCCCTCCCCTGTCTCACAGCAATCCTTCTTCAACATAGACAACCTATGCTGTCCAAATATATTTCCAGAGTTCACTAACTCTGACCCATGGCAGGGACTATAATAGTCATGGGACATGACACCAAGAACAAAACTCTACCTCTCTCTGAGGAAGGAGTGTGTTCCACTGTCAAAAAGCTCTTACTGTCAGGAAGTTCCTCCTAATGTTGAGCTGGAATCTCTTTTCCTGGAGTTGCATCCATTGCTGTGTGTCTTGTTCTCTGGAGCAGCAGCAAACAAGCTTGCTTTGTACAAGCGCATTGGTGACTAAAAAGGCCAATCCGGGACAAACAGGTCCGGTTGCAGAAAGCACAGCGGAAAGTTTCCTTGGGTGATGTTTCTGGGTTGTGGTTCTTTCTGCGTTGTCGTTTCTCTTCGAGACTCGTTCGGTGTGAGCTTTCAAAAAAGGCTGCAGCATCGTGGATAGTGCGTCTCCATGCCTCCCGATGTGAGGCCAGGGAGGACCATTGTTGGTGATCGATTTGACCAAGCCTGAGATGTTGTTTCAGGGAGTCCTTGTATCTCTTCTTTGGGGCGCCCCTCTTACGCTCTTGTGAGTTCACCGTAGAATACTATTTTGGGGAGGCGATGGTCTTTCATCCTAGAAACGTGTCCTGCCCAGCGCAGCTGCGTCCTCAATAGCATGGCCTAAATGCTGGTGATCCCTGCTTGCTCAAGGACAGCAACATTTGTCACATAGTCAGTCCAGTGTATATTTAGAATTGTGCGTAAACAGCGCTGATGAAAGCGTTCAAGGAGTCGTAGGTGTTGGCGATAGGTGACCCATGTTTCAGACCCATAAAGGAGAATAGATAGCCAACCAGGTTGTTGGGGATGAGCTTTCTTTAGGCCACCTTTTCTAGGCCCCTCTCCATATGGAGAGGGGCCTAGAAAAGGT
>NW_024815421.1:0-2268 GCF_019175285.1 Sceloporus undulatus
CAAGCCTCCCTTTTCCCTCTTTCCTGGGAGCAGCGCCTCTCCCGAGCGTCCAACCACTGAGTGGCGACGTCATCAGAACACAGCCCACAAAACGTAATACAGCAAACCGTTCTGAGAACGGTTTCAAGAAAAAGGAAGCGCTGTGCGGTAAAATGCGTTCCAATCACGTTCTGATCACGTTCCAGTTTACTCAATGCGGTAATATCCGTTCCAGGAACGTTCTGATCACGTTACGTGCAGAACGTTCTGAGAACGATATGCGGTAATCTCCAAAGACACCACCTTGTTTGTTTGATAAAGCAGAATATAACCTACCTGTATTCAGCTGTGCATATCTTAATCCCTGTTTTATTGCTGTTATTGCTCTGTGCCTTCAACTCATTTCTGACATATGGTGACTCTATCACTGGATATTCTTATCAACATTTGTTCATAGAGAGTTGGCTCTTGCTTTCCTCTGAGGTTGAATATCACTTGCCCAAGGTCAACCAGTGCATTTCCATGCCCAAGCAGTGATTCGCACCCTGGTCTCCCAGTGTCTTAGTCCACCGCTCAGACCACTATACCATGCTGGCTCTGTTCAAAGACCTATTATACCTCAAAGTTTCAAAGAAAGAGAAAAAAAATTATAGCTATTTTGATTTCCCATTAGAAATGAATGGAACAGGCTAAATCCCGATTTCTCAACTTCAACTGTGTTCTGGACTCTGGATCAGATTGTATCAAGTCTGAATCAGTCCAGAGTGTGTTGGTGCATGATGTGAATCTTGAATCAGATCAGGATGCCACTGCACAGCTCTAGCAGAGACAGTTTTCAGGTGGTAGCATAGATTTCACTGCTCCGTTACATTCTCTTTTTGCTCCACGTGAGCATGCACCAGAGCATTGCTACTGAAAGAGGAATGGATAGCAAAGATATGCCAGGCTCTCAGTATATTTCATGGTAATTGAGGATGATGGACATTGATGCTCTTATCAGCAATGATTCAGCAACTTTTACAAGTGCCTGAGCAGTCCACAGCTGGGGGGAAAGCATCCTACAATAAGCACTCTGTGTGCTAAAACGATTTCAGTCATTGAGATCTGAATGCCATTTATTTTGCTCTTTCTCAGTAATTTGAGATAGCCACTCAAGCATGCAATCATATCTTGTGCTGCCAAAAAATTAGATAACTCCTCCCAAGTGCCCACTACTATCTGAATTGCTCCAGAGTGCTCTAGAAGGATTCTGTGGCTGGATTCACAGAACGGAGGGGGAGCACTTGACGTGTTGTGAAGTGCTATGGAAGAGAGGGAAAAGATGTCCAGAGATTAATGGTTTTTCTCACCCACTCCCTTGGGAAGCTACACCAGCAGTGTTACACTCTCCAGTCTTTTAAACAGGGATATCAAAGCTATCTCTTCTCACAGAGTTTCTCAGTTTTCCATTGGCGTTCCAGTTCTGCTCCTTTTCATATTGGCTTATGAGAGGGTGTTTTCCTTTCCCAAAATGTATTTTTTTCTCCAAAACATACTAATTGTTGAATGCCTTTCTCCAACATGCACATTTTGGATATTGATTAAAACATGTCAGTGCACGCTGGTCAAATGTACAGTACATATTTTAGTCACATGTGGGTTTTTCAGCATATGCGTGGTTTTATTAATATTATTTTCTCTCTGAAAAACATCGTAACCTTCACAAATGTGTAGATTTCACAGGCACAGCACATTCATTTGGCAATCTAAGAATGAAGAAATGCCAATTTTCACACTAAAATGTAAAGCCAATGTATATATTTCATACCCCAATATCTGTACTTAGCCACTGATTTCTACACTTAATGCCATCTTCTATGGCAGGGGTAGGCAACCTGCGGCCCGCGGGCCAGATGCGGCCCGGCAAGGCCTTGGGACCGGCCCCAGCCCAGTCCTGCCGCCAGTTGCCACCGGGGCCTTTGGTGTCTCGTGCGAGGGGCATGGTGGGGCAATTGTCTATAGAAGCCTTAGAAACATGCATTTATCTTAACATTTTTTTAAAAATCAGCAAATGTTTTCGCATGTCCTCCATTTTTTATTTAAAAAGTGCCCTCCATTTGAAAATTTTGTCCTACATTTGTCCCGGTTTATTTATTTATTTAATTTTCAAAATTTTTTTACTTATTTATTTATTTTGCTTCGGCCCCCCAGTTGTCTGAGGGGCAGCAACCCACCCCTGGCTCAAAAGGGCTGCCTACCCCTGTTCTATGGCACAAAAGTAATCTCAAAGAAATAGCATTAAGCACTGAA
>NW_024815422.1:0-2268 GCF_019175285.1 Sceloporus undulatus
ATGATGTTTCTGAGAATAAGGAACACAATCAGAATTTGCCATGATGCCAATGTGATCATTGCAGGCAAATTAGGTGCATTAGAAGCCCTTTAGATTACAAAATGCCTTGTAACAGAACAGATTAGCAACTAAGACTTAAATTTAACTCAGTTCATCATTGCACAGTAAATGAGAACATGGGAGAAAAAAAAAAAAAACAAAAACAAAAACACCCCCCCCCCCCCCCCCCCCCCCGTTTCTTCCTCATCATTGGATGACAAGATTTGGGTATTTGTTTTTAGCCAAAAAAGAGTTCTATTTTTTTTTTTGCATATTTCTCAAATTGTGCTAAAATTATAACTATTTTAAGTGATGCCTCTTTACATTGATTACAAACAGATATACAATGTTTGCTTCTTTTTAATTTATTAGTCAGTCATTTTTTTGCTTGTGGCATGTGGGGAGGCACTTTGCTACATAAAGGAGATTAGCACATTGGCTTTCATTCCTGCAGTAGGCACAAGATATAAACTCACAGGGACAGATTGTATCACACAGCTCCGTCCCCGAGCAGTATTAATTCCATACCCAACCTGGGCTTCTCCTGGTCCTTTTAAAGAACGGGAAAATCTTGGGGCTGAAAAATCCCATTCTTTAACAGGTTCATGAGAAGTGTGGTTCAGGTATGGGATGAGTACTTCCCGGGAATGGAGTTGTGCAATACAATTCATGCCTGTGAGTTTATATCTCACACTTAGCGTGGTAATGAAAGTACACTAATCTCTAAAAACACTACAAGTTATGCACATTTTCTATAATCAGAGTGCTTGGTATCTCAATCTCACATGGGAGGTGATACCTCTTGCAGAGTTTGGAGACAAAATGGATGTCTTGATCAAGATACCTGTCTTAAACAGAATCTCAACTACTGCAAGATTTGTTTACATCTTGACTCTATACCTAATATAGTCTCTGACATCAAATTGTGTTCTATCATAAGAACAAGAAAGACTTAAAGATGAATTATAACAATACTGTCTTCTGTACTGTGGTATTATCTATGGCAGATGTGGAAATTTTCCAGGGATCAGAAGACCACACCAGACTCCCTTTGGAAACTGAGGATCGCCCTACATCACTTATACTATCACCCACACCATTTGCACCTCAAATCCTACTTACTCAATTTCTGCTCCAAATATGGTCAATTCTGCCCCCAGAAGCTTTTAGAGGCAAAAACTGTGCATATTTTAAGGTGTGGGGTGGGGCTGGAAGGCATATCCAACTTTGGGGTTGGAAGGGCTTTCCTGGACCTAAAAGAGCTGCAAGGAAGCCCAGAGAGAAGCCCAAACTAATTCTTCAGGCCACTGGCTTACCCAATTTATTTGACAGTACATGTCATTAGTATTATTATCACCATTATAATTATGATACTTTTACAAGTTTCCTGTCTTAACCCTGCGTCAGTGCTGTCAGCTGGCTGGCCCAGGGCTGCAGGGCAAAATCCATGACCAAGCAGTTATTTTAACTTGAGTTTCCCTGTTCCAAACCCTTATACTATAGACTGATTATCTCAGAAAAGTGGTTAGATACCAAGTCTGAAACACAGCAGTTAGAAAAAAAATGCAACTATTGATATGCTTAATTGTCATAATTGGAATTCAATTTGTATTATGCATAATTATAATACTTTGCATAATATTCAAATTAGATGCCTAGTTTTGAAAGTCTGAAATATGACAAACCTAGCTTAGTTGAAGGTTTCAGAATGGAAAAGAATGTATATTTACGACAAATGCAGATGACACTGTAAATACAAATCCAGAGCATGTGATGCTTTAGTGGAAATATTATCAGAAAGTGGCTCATTTCACACATCTGTAGGCTGGATAAAGAGGGTAGGCTTCTGATATCAGCATATCCCCTGAGAAACAGCTCTGGCCTTTGAAGTGATTTCATTCACATGAAAAATGGATACTGGTATCTGCAGCCCTGACATTTTGTATTCCAGATTCATGTCAAATTAACAGTTTATTTACAAAAATATCACCCAGGTTTCAATATATTACAAAGGCTAAGAGGGAAGAGAATTCTTTCATGACCTTCACCATGTGCCCCTCTCCCATTTTTAGAAGCAAAGCTGAGCAAAGGTATTTAGGTAAATATGAAATTGATTTATCTAGGGAGTTTCCATGGAAAGGAAAACAAGAAGTCAACCAATGAATAGAAAAACCTATCTGGTTCTGAATGCTGCTCTTTTTGAATTACACATTGAAACATGTCCCTTTG
>NW_024815423.1:0-2268 GCF_019175285.1 Sceloporus undulatus
CCCAGGTGAGGCGTCTTCACTGCCCCCCCCCGTGTGGAAGCTCCAACACCTGAAGCACGCCCCCGGGGCGGGCCGTCTGGAGGCTCCGCATTCAGCTGAATACACCTCCAAGACGTCCTCCCCTGCCCGTCTGTATCCCGCCTATGTTAAAAAGACAAGAAACAACCAAATCCACAGTTAGTTGCTCTTTATTCTAATAATAAGAGAAATGTGTTTCCTCAACTATCGTTGACATACAGTAATTGTTGGAATGCTTTGCTTAATCAAGTTAAAGAAAGTTAAATGGTGGTAAGATGAAGCTATTGCATCGAGAATGTCATGCTTCTTATTCAGGTGTCTGGCTCATTTATGTCTGGAGGATTATGGTCTTAATTTTACAATGAAAGGCATACTCTGAAGGAACCTCCACAATCCTTTGCTTTATACTCTTGCACTTCAGGCACTTTTCTCCCAGTTTATCTCCAGTACAAAAAGCATCCAGACTGGAGGGGAAAGTGCTCAAAACAGTGAAGCATGAAAATAACAGAGCAGAAGGGAATGTTTAGCTTCCCTCATGTATCCACACTACACAACTACAGCAGTTTAATACCACTTTAACTGCTGTGGCTCCATCTTACAAAATCCTGGGATTTGTAACTGAGATAGAATTCTCTGACAGATTTAATGCCTTTGCAGGGACATTTCTAGGTGGGTGTAGACCACACCGGGTGACACCTTGGAATTACTGCTACCATGTAAAGGTTCACCTCTCCTACTGAGCTGGATGGGACCCCTTGAGACCACCTTTTATCTAATCTAAAGGACATCCTGCCACCAACTGATGCATTTTCCTCCCAGCTTATTAATGCATCGGGACGTTGCTGGGGAATTCCATTGGTACCTTCCCTGCCAACCCAGGGAAGAACTAGCCAATCTAAGGAATATAAAAAAGAGTGCAAGAGGGGACAGAGTACCTTAAAGAAAAATTTTATTCTAAGTACAGAAATTATATAACAAAAAAATATGACTACATGAAGGACCAACTTGTCCTACAGGCACAGATAGAAAGTTGCAAGTTACAAAGTAAAATCATTTCAGTCAAACTAGAAAAATAAATCAAAATCCTGATGCCCCTGACTGGTACATGTTCCTAATCATACTCACATATCAAATGGGATTTGTAGTCATTGATGTTTCTGGAAAGCTGGGGCCTAGATTCCATTGTCTGGTTCCATCAGCCTTCTCATGGTCTGCCTAATGAAAGTCAGAGACAAAGCCAAAAGGCAGACCAACCCCTCCACCCTAAGCTTGGTACTAGGCCTAATGGGTGTCAGGTTTTGAACACATTTCTTTTGCATTGGGGCAAGTTCTCCTGCATTTGTGATGGAATTTCAGGCTCAGGCTATTGGATGATGGAAGTTAACAGCCTATAAAAGTTATGTTCAACCACTACATCATTGACAATCCAGTTGTTTTTTAGAGATCTGCAATGGGAGGTGAGGGCCATTTTGTCCAGGGTGGGGGATAAGGGCTAAGCAGACACTTGTCCCTTATCCATGGCAGGTAGTGGGGAGAGAAATGAATAGATTACTTACGGCATCATTTTAGTGAAGGATATGCCTCTGGAACTGCTCCTATATGTCAGGTTAGTGGGTGGTGGTGAGGAAGAAGGCTGTGCTTGGGTCTAGCCAGGGAATATTGCCCTCACTACAAGTCATGTGGCATGGGTAGGTCTGGTAGGTCTTCCAGCAATTGCCTAGCCAGGGAGCAATACAGATTTTGGATTCTCCTTAGGGTTCAGGTGTTTTGCCCAAGGGAAGTTGTGGAGGAGGTCTAGGGGAGACCAACTGCCTCAGCTGGTTCCACATTAGTTTGCTCCTCGCCCCTTTCATTACATTTCTAAAGAAATAAGTTTAAATAGGTAACAGTTTAAATAAAGATGCTCATATTTTATCCTATGTGCAGTCTCATTATTTAATGGGTTGGTCATCAATAGCAAAGCTTTCACTTGCCAGCTGAGGAAGAGCAAGGAGGGCTTCCCTAGTAAAATCTGGAGACAGCCACCAGATATGCTTGGGAAGGCAGTGAGAACAGAGACAGGAAACAGGGTCATGGAGGGGTATACAGTCCTTCAAATAGTCTAGATCAAAGCCATATAGTCCATTTTTTACACATCCACTAATGTAATTTACATGGCAGTTCTAAACATTAGTGAATTGCAGGTCTGTTATGGGCCAAAAAAAAAAAAAAAAAAAAAACCCTCTTTCCTTCTCATTACTGCACAAAATA
>NW_024815424.1:0-2268 GCF_019175285.1 Sceloporus undulatus
TATGGGAATTTTCCGGGAATTGTGACTGAATATTCCGTGTGATCTGGGGGGATTCAGCGGGTTTTGGACAGACATTTCCGGGAATTATCTTCGAGGCTTGTTGGCAACACTGATTGCAATGCTGCTAGAGCTCTCTGTCTCTCTCACACACACACATTTCCCTTCTCTATCAGTACCAGAGCTACACATTTTCCATAAAGTTTTCACTTACTTAATTGTAAGCAAAGACTGAGCAAGCCTCCTCCACCTTCCCAAAACTTCTCCACTTTTGCCCTCTGCTCACATGCAGTTGTGCAAGCCTCTCTCACCCACATGACTTTCCCAGGAAATGGAGGGAAGGGGGAGCACAAGCAGCAAAGGCAATATTGTCTGCTATAAGGTTTTGGCACTGACAGGCACTCTAATCCTGGATTATGTCCTAAAGTGCAGGAGGTAAGACTGCAGTCTCAATTACATACCATTTTGGGAGGCAATGCAATTGTAGCAGTAAGATCCACAGACAACAGCAAAGATAGATAGATAGATAGATAGATAGATAGATAGATAGATAGATAAATAATTAGTTTTATTTATATACCACTATTCCAAAGATCATAGCGGTGAACAGCAAGTAAGCTAATTAGCAAGTAAGCTAATTTGTCACCAACAGTCTGGGTACTCATTTTAGACCTCGGAAGGATGCAAGCCTGAGTCGAGCTTGGGCCCTTTTTCTGGTCTTGAACTCGCAACCGTGTGGTTTTGAGTGAATGGCTGCAGTACAGGCATTTAACCACTGCGCCACCAGGGCTCCCGGGTGGGTAGATGGATGGAGGGAGGGAGAGAGAGATAGAACAGGTGGCAACAGAAAGGCTTTATTGCAGTTGGCTTTCCCCGTGCAAAGATAAAAACAATAATTTTAACCAAATCCTGGTATAATTGAATTTTGGATTGACAAAAAGTTAAGCATTACAATTACAACTACAGTGGTACCTCGGGATACGAAATACCCAGGTTACGAAATTTTCGGGATACGAAAAAATCCCATAGGGAATTATTGTTTCGGGTTACGAATGTTTTTTCGGGTTACGAAAAAACTTTTGGTGCTTTTTTCGGCTTTTTCGCACGGAATCGCGGCTTTTCCCCATTAGCGCCTATGGCAATTCGGCTTACGAAGGCTTTTCGGGTTACGAAAGCGGCCGCGTTACGAATTAATTTCGTAACCCGAGGCACCACTGTATAGCATGTTTATTTCTATACTTCTTATCAGTGAACTCAGCACTCTCTAAGGGGATTATCACATCCAAGGCTTACCGTGCTTAAATTGCTGGTAAAACGTCCCAGAAGTGTGGGTGTGTGATAGCCAGTTGCGCTTCTGAAGCATCACTGAAGTGTACCCTCTCCTCTCCTGTTGACAAAGCATTCACAGAGCAGCCATTTCTTCAACAATGGGAAAGTCTGTTTTGAAGAAATGGCTGCTCCACAGATGCTTTGCTGATGGCAGAAGCAAGGGATTTTGTGTAAAGGGCTACTGGCCTGTCTTTCTTTTCTGGGTTTTTCTTGTGTTAGAAGACCAAATTACCCCATAAAAGCTTAGGCTGTTCAGTCCAATATGTTTTCCTCCCTGTCTGAAGGGATAATATCTCCAGCAGCATCCCACAGTTGGCTGTTACTGAGCTTGACAAAAAAAATGTGTTCCTTCCAAGATACTGAGAATTGATATAAAATAGTACAGGAAAGCTACTCTAGCCTGACATTTCTGAAACTGTGCTTGTCCAGATTTTTGGACTTCAGGTCTCAGAAGCCCCAGACAGCTCAGGCAAATTCTGAGAGCTGAAGTCCAAAACGTCTAGAGGACCATAGTTTGAGAACTACTTTGCTAAACTATTTCAGGACTGGCTTAGAAGTCTAGCACTGATCTCTTCACCTGTCCTTTGCATTAGGAAGAAAATATCAACACTCATGTTCATTTGAGAGTCTCATTCTACTTGCAGAATATTTTGTGCACTCATTTCAAAGTACAGTATATACTGTTCTAAAGCTACAGGCCAGGGATGAGAATTGAGTGACTCCCCAGGTGGTCTTGGACTGCAAATTCCATGAATCTTCACCATTGGCTATTCAGGGTACGACTGAGGGTCACAGTCTTTATGGAGGGGCATGCCTTTCATCCATGGCTCTAGTTGGAAAATTACTAAAGTGCAGTTTACTCCTAAGGAGGCAGCATGATGTAGTGGTTTGAGCGTTGGACTATGACTCTGGAGATCTGGCTTTGATTCCCCATTCAGCCAT
>NW_024815425.1:0-1710 GCF_019175285.1 Sceloporus undulatus
GTTCTATTCAAAGTACAGATTTGCATAAAGAAATAGATTTCATCTTAATGTTCATCCAGTCAGAACATGATAATACTCTGTGTTTATTGTCACATGCAGTAGTGAAAAAGAGTAATAAGTCTGAATATTTCACATATGGGTAAAGATGAGAAATAGCTTCCAAACTGAATGTAAAGCCAGTGTTTATGGAAATACAGGACTCGGTGCAAATATTCCTGCATATGTTCTCATATTTTTGGAGGCTAGAAAACTACCACTGACAGTAATCTTATTCAGCATTATCTTCTTGAAGTTATCAAGTGGAGCAGCTGCCTCCGAAACATTTCAAAAAATGCCACATTTTCACAGATATAATGTTGCAGGGGCAAAGTTCAAGCACTTATTATTAGCGGTTCTATTACTTACAAAAACATTCAAACCATTTCCCCAGCCAAGACTATTGCAACTTAAGGTCAGGTGTCTGACTTAAATTTAGCACTACACTATTGCATGTACCAAGATAGTCTGAGGAGCAATCAAATGGCAGGATGGAAAAATAAATGGACACATCTATCATATTCATTTCACCAACCCTCACAGATAAGTCACTAAGATTTCCATTTTAGAAATGGAAAATGGGGGGGGGGGTGGAGAGAGAGATGTCAAGTTACCAGCCAACTCAAAGGCTGCTCTGAAACTTTTGTTCAGATTTGGGATCAGCAACATCTCAATAAGGTAACACTCAGTGACTGAGAAATTATAGCCAAAATGTTGTTTAGAAGGTAACCACATACTGGATTTTTTTTAAGTACTTCAATGCAATGGGTGTAAATTAACTTGAAGTAAAGCATTGTACTCCCTCTGAATTAGTCTTAATGAACTTGGTACATCTGATACCACAATGTAATGTTAAAAATGTAAAGTCAGGCTTACAATATGTCAGTTTGTCTAGTTTTTATCCTGGGCCATATTTCAAAACTATTTAGTGATTGTTATATAGTCTTAAATTTAGAAAGGTTATACAGTGCGCCCTTGATTCCTATTGGGGTTTGAGTCCATTACATACACACACACACACACACACACACTTTGGATACCAAAATCCTTGAATGTTCACTCATTATATACAATGGACCCTTGTTATATGCTGGGGTTTGGTTCCAAGATCCCAAACAAAATCCGTGGATGCTCAAGTCCCATTAAATATAATGACATAGCAAAATGGTGTCCCTTATAAAAAATGGAAAATCAAGGTTTAATATTTCAAATTTATACATTTTTTGAACATTTTCAAACCATGGATGCTTGAATCCCTGTATTTAAAAAAAAACTGTGTATAAGAAGGGCTGACTGTACAATGGAGTAGTAAAATGATGTCCCATATATAAAATGCAAAATGAGGGTTTGCTTTTTAGATGTTTTCTTGGAATATTTTCAAGCTGTGGATGGTTGAGAATCTCTGCATATGATTTTGTTAGCCTGTTATACCCTCTCCTAAGAAAGGACAAGACTATTTTAAAAAATATGAGTTATGATCACACACACACACACCCCATGTGTATTTAGCCACCAGCATTGGTGTAGCTATGATGAGGAGCAAAATGAATGCATTGCCTCCAAATACCCCCCCCCAATGAATTCCTTATCCCCAAATTTCTACCATAGAGTGAGACACTAAAATTCATTCATTTGTACCTAGACCTCTTATATTTTTCTGTCTATGCAGTCTCT
>NW_024815425.1:1810-2268 GCF_019175285.1 Sceloporus undulatus
TTAAAAAAAAACTGTGTATAAGAAGGGCTGACTGTACAATGGAGTAGTAAAATGATGTCCCATATATAAAATGCAAAATGAGGGTTTGCTTTTTAGATGTTTTCTTGGAATATTTTCAAGCTGTGGATGGTTGAGATTCTCTGCATATGATTTTGTTAGCCTGTTATACCCTCTCCTAAGAAAGGACAAGACTATTTAAAAAAATATGAGTTATGATCACACACACACACACCCCATGTGTATTTAGCCACCAGCATTGGTGTAGCTATGATGAGGGGCAAAATGAATGCATTGCCTCCAAATACCCCCCCCCCAATGAATTCCTTATCCCCAAATTTCTACCATAGAGTGAGACACTAAAATTCATTCATTTGTACCTAGACCTCTTATATTTTTCTGTCTATGCAGTCTCTATTATTATTATTGATTTTATTTTCTGCAACTGTGTCTGAATGTTT
>NW_024815426.1:0-2268 GCF_019175285.1 Sceloporus undulatus
CGTGAAATGCTTTCATAATTTCCTCTTGTTTGGTTATAATTTTCTCATTTATCTTTATCTTATTTATCCTTTTATTGTCCATTTCCTTTTTTAATTTATATGCAAGCCATCTTCCAGTCTTATTTGCCCCTTCAAAATATTTTTGTCTTGTATATTTTAATTTATTGGCTAATTCTTCTGTGTTTTTCTGTTGTAATTTGTGTTTTATTAGAATATATTGTTTTTTTATTTTGTTGGAAGTTTTGTTTTGTCTTATTGCGTCTTCTAGTTTTTTTAATTCCTGTTTATCCTTTTCTACTATCTTTTGTTTCTGTCTTTTTATTTCTGCACCTCTTTTGATCAAAAGGCCTCGTGCCACTGATTTGAATGTATCCCACACTGTTTTAGCTTTTACCTCCTCTGTAAAATTTTCTTTAAAGAAATAGTTTATTTCCTTGCTCATATTTTCTTTAAATTTTTCATCTTTAATTAATCTATCATTTAGTCTCCAATGCCATTGATTCTTTTCTAAGGAAATTTTCAAAGTCAATTCTATTTGATTATGGTCGGATAATATCCTCGGTGCAATATCCATCTTTTCTGTTTTTATAAGTATGTTTCCTGTCACTAAGAATAAGTCTATCCTAGAAAGTGACCTACATGATTCAGAGCAAAAAGTGAATCCTTGTTTATTCTCATATAAGAAGGACCAAACATCTGTTAAATTATATTCCTCTATCATATCAAAGCAAGCCCTTGGTAACTTTCCCTGATTATTTTTAATTTTATTTTTTGATTGCCTATCTCTCTTTGGTTTTAAAACCCCATTAAAGTCCCCAGTTATTATCAAGTTATTTCCTTTACATTTTATTAAGTCTTTATTTAGATTTTTAAAGAATTCATTTTTGTTTTCCAGTGGGGCGTAGACGTTGATTATTTCTATTTTTTCACTTCCTACTGTAATTTCAATAGCAACGTATCTGCCATTTTTATCTTTAAAAATCTCTGTTGCTTCATATTTCCTACTAGTGAATATTGCAACTCCTCTTCTCCTTTTTTTCCCATCGGCAGAGTAAAAGAGACATCCTAATTTTGGATTTCTTAAATATTTTATTTCATTGTCCCTAATCTTTGTTTCTTGGATACATACTATGTCCAATTGATTTTTTTCTAGAAAATGAAATATTTCCCTTCTTTTCTGGTTTTTATTCAAACCTTTTACATTAAGTGACCCAATTCTTATTTTTGTTCCTTTTGTCACCATCATTTACTCATATATCTTTTTCAAATCCCCGTTCAACCAAATTTAATTCATCCTCCAATTCTTCTCCTAATGAACTTTGCCTTTCTAATTCAGTATCGATTATATCTTCCTCTTCTAATTGTAATGAGTCTATATCCTCATTATCTGTATTTATTTTTTCTAGCGATTTTTCTTTTTTCCCATTCTCCTCTCCTGCTTTTATTAAATCCCTTTCCTGCACCTTTTTCATTTGCCCTCTTAATCTCTTAAAAAATTCTTTCGCTTTGTCTATAGTATTTATTTTATATCTTCTCTGTTTATATGTCAAAGTAATGCCTTCTACCTTTTCCCATCTATATCTTATGTCTTTTCTCTGAAGCAGTTGCGTGAGGAATCTATATTCTTGCCTCTTCTTTAATACATATGCTGGTAAGTCCCTAAATACCTCAATTTCTTTTCCTTCTATCAATAATTTTCCCTCATAGCTTGTTTGACATAGTCTCTCCCGAACTCTTGTATTTGTGAAACAAATTGCTACATCCCTGGGTAGATTTCTTTCCCTGGCAAAAGTTGAATTTATTCTAAATATTTTTTCAACTTGCATGTCTAAAAAGTCTTCTGTCATTTCCATATTTTTTGCTAATTCCGGTATTAATCTTTCAAATAATTGCTCATTTTCCCTTTCCGGCAGATCTCTGATTTTAGCACTTCTTTCTCTGTGTCTGACATCTTGCAATAATATATCCCTTCTATCCTGCTCTCTATCTTTTCTCATTTTCTCTGTCTTTTTATCCAATTCTTTAGTTCTTTCTGTTATGTCCTCAACATCCTCTCTAATCTCCGTTATTTCTCTCGTAATTTTGTCTATTTTTTTTTGCTAAACCCTCAATTTGTTTATGCATGTCAGACCTAATTTCATCTCTGGTCTCCTTAAGTTCTTGTCTACTCTGTGCTTTGAATTCTCTCAATTCTTTTAATATTGTCATTGTAATATCAGTTTGTTTGAGTGGGGCTTCCATTGATCCCCTTCTTGAATTTGAATTTGA
>NW_024815427.1:0-2268 GCF_019175285.1 Sceloporus undulatus
TCATCTGATTGCCAATTCTTAAAAAGATTTTAACAGACAAGTATACAGTAGTTTTATAAAATTCTTACAGCCAAATTTCAACAATTTATAATTTTGTACATTTTGAAGTTAATTTTAAAATTGCCATTTAAATTGATCATTATATTCACAGTTCTGACATTACATAATATTATTTCCCCCCTCTTCTTAGATTCCAACTTCTCTATTGCATACTTTTATTAGTAACGAACATTACTGGAAAACGAGAGCTAGCCTTGTCCTTACAGTCCAGACAACAATTTGTGCAATTCACCATTAATAGCTAAGTTCAAAACTTATTTATTTATTTGTCCAAATAAATAAATAAAAAACAAATGGTTTTTTAAAAAAAACACCCTGATTTTTTTCTAGGCTTTCTGTGAAACACTGGAGGAAACAAATTACCGTCTGCAAAAGGAACTCATTGAAAAGCAGAAAGAAGTGGAAGCTCTAAAAAAAATACTAAATGAAAAAGAAGTATATATAAATGCTATGGAGAAAACGATTGGGTAGGTTGAAAAAAAAAATGCTTGAAACTAGACTGCCATTTCGAAACCAACAACCTCCAACCACAGAACAATACTTCATGTACTCCAAAATTTCTGAAAGCTTTCCTTTCTGTTGCAACTCCTCCCTCACAGTCCTTATTCAGAGATGTTCTGAAATAACCTGTTATACAATGTAGGGAACTGCAACTGAAAAAGGGGTTGCAAGTTCCATTTGTGTGCAGGCAGCCACTACAGTACTTGTGCTGTGTTTTTTGCTGAGTACTTGTATAGCTTATGCCAGGAATCTAACTTTTGAGAGCTGAGGCCAGGAGAGGCAAAGAGAGCTTACAATTCCCAAATAGCAACTTCACAAAATAAAGTATTTGGTAAATACAGCAGATATATTTTATATACTGTATATATATTTAATGGGTTTTTAAAAATTAAATTTGTATTTTATGGTTGATAAACTAAATTCTAAAATATTCACTAAAATATTCCAGAATCAATTAAAATCAGTGTGTCAATGTAGAGTGGGTAAAGTGTGTTTAAATGTCCATAAGAACTTGTTACAGTGCACTCGTGCCAAGCACGAGCTTGCCATCTGTGGTTTGAGTTTCCGCAGATGGCAATTCTCGGCTTTCTGAATGGGTGCACGTGCACCAATCAACACAAGCAGCAGTGCACACCCATTGAGAAGAAAGGGACTTAAGGTCTCATGTTTTTTTTACTATAGCAAGGGTGTACTGTACAACTGTACAGGTTGAGTCTCCCTTATCTGGAATTCCAAAATTCAAAATACTCTAAAAAAACCCAGAAAAAAATTCATGGGTGGTTGTGACAGTGATATCTTTGCTTTTTGATGGTTCAGTATACACAAACTTTGTTTCATACATAAAATTATTTAAAATATTGTGTATAAAATTATCTTATAAATGAATCTTGTGTTTAGATTTTATCCCATTGCCAAGATACTATGTTTGGTTGTTGTGTGCCTCCAAGTCATTTTGACTTATGGTGACCCTGAGATGAACTTATAAAGTTTTCTTCACAAGTTTCTGCATCATTATGTACATAGATGCAAATACAGGTATTCCAAAATAAAATTAAAAATCCCAAGTCCAAAGCACTTCTGGTTCCATGCATTTCATGTATGTGATAGCCAGCCTGTTATTGTTTAGTATCTTTTATCATTTAAAGCCTACTTAAAGTTGGCAATTGGCTATAATGTAATGATACCTAGAAGAATGCTCTATAAGGTAGGGCTATATATAGTCCTTCCCCAAAATGATTTAGAGTCCAGAAGTTTCCGAACTTGGTACAAAGGTAGCCCAATGTACAGCGCATTACAGAAGTCCAATCTTGAGGTTACCAATGCGTGCACTCTTAAGACTTCTGGTGATCTGGGCTAGAAACATTTTTTGTGGCCCTATAGTTCTCCTCTTCTATCTTCCAGAGTTGACAGCGTAAGCCTCTTGGAGAAGGAGAGACTTAAAGTTGGTGCCGCCAGTTGATTCATCTCACCTTCTTTCTGACTTATTGTCCTGAGCAATGCTGCTTGGTGCTGCCTCTTAAGTTATTACAGCAGGCTGCTGAAGCTGAAATGCCCTGGCAATTTGAACTTACTCATGAGTTGTTTACAGGGAAAAAGCAATTTACCTGGGATCTGCTCCCACCTCAAAATGGTCCCAGTCAATGTTCTGCCTTTTTTGTCTGCCTCCAATCTAACACCTGAGTAATAATAATAATAATAATAATAATA
>NW_024815428.1:0-2268 GCF_019175285.1 Sceloporus undulatus
TACTCTTGGCCCATGTTGAACTTGTGGTCTGCTAGGAGTCCTAGATCTCTTTCAAGCGTAGTTTAATTGTGATAGCAACATCCTGTAGAATATTTCAATTTGTAGTTTATTGAGCCACTATTGCTCTCCACTTTATAAGGATTCTAAATACTCCATTGTAAACTGCCAATTGTCAGAATCGGCTTCTGTGGTTCATCCAGAATGGTATTGGGGTTTAGGGGTGAATTGTTTAAATGCCAGTAGTTTTAAGTAGTTGGTAAGGATAGTGGGGCCTAGAAAGTCTTGGCGAAATGAAGCAGTTGTGGAGGCTCTTAACTGACTGGTTTGTGAGCTTTTGGTGGCAGACATGCCCCAGGGGGAAGAGGCGTATGGGAACGGTGGAAGAAGAAGGCAAGAGGTACCTTGGCAGCCGGGCTGTTTAAGGGTTGAATGGGGAGGAAAAAGGAGGAGTGTGAAGGTAGTTAATGATGGAGGGAAAAGGTTTAGACACTTCAGAAAGTGCTTAGACCAGGGGTAGGCAACCTCCGGCCCGCGGGCTGGATGCAGCCTGCGGAGGCCGGCCGGCCGGCCCCTGCTCTCTCCTGCCGGTGCTGCCGATTGCGGCATTTTGCCGCTCCGGGTGCCGCCATTTTATTTCTCTAAATGGTGGCGAAGTCTCGTGCAACCTTTCACGTGGTTGCGCGAGACTCCGCCGCCATTTTGCAAAACAAAATGGTTGTGGCCTAGAGGCGAAGTCTCGTGCGACCACAGGAAAGGTCGCGTGAGACTTCGCCGCCATTGGCGGCGGCCTCTAGGAGGCCTGCTGCAGTGGCCGGGACCCTCCAAGAGGGCTCCGGCTGCAGCAAAGGGGCCGGCAAAGAGGAGGAGGCCTCTAGCGCTGGCGGCCCCCACCGGCTTTTTTGCCAGAAGAGGCCTCCAGCACTGGCAGCCCCCGCCGGCTTTTTTGCCGGCCTCTGACGCCTGGCCCCCAGAGCGTGGAAGCTCTGACCCCGGCATGCGGCTCCACCCCCGGAGGGTGGAAGCTCCACCCCCCGGCTTTGTCCCCCCCAGTTGTCTGAGGGACAGCAACCCAGCTCCCAGCTCAAAAAGGTTGCGTACCTCTGGCTTAGACCTATTAATGGATGCTTCTGCCTTTTGATGCTCTGGAGAGTATTCCTGGGGAAAAGACCTCCCTTGGCCCTGCAATGGCTCAGAGAAGGCCCAACAGTTTAAAAATGGCCTCCACTTCCCCAAAGGGATGCAATGGGATACTGAGGGGCAAAACATTATTCCTATTTTAAGGCAATACAATGTGCGGTTGCCCCTGAGATACCCAGGGGGCCAATGTGACCCCCCCATCCCCAACAGTAGCCCATAACTGTCTTAGAGTTGTCCAAGTAGACCACAAGTTGAACATGAGTCAACAGTGCGATGCAGCAGCTAACAAGGCCAATGCGATTTTAGGCTTCACCAATAAAAGTATAGTGTCTTGATCAAGGGAAGTAATAGTGCTACTCTATTCTGCTTTGGTGAGGCCTCACTTGGAATACTGGGCACCACATTTCAAAAAGGATGTGGAGAAACTGGAGCATGTCCAAAGGAGGGCAACTAAAATGGTGGAAGGTCTGGAAACCATGCCTTATGAGGAAAGCCTAAGGGAACTTGGGATGTTTAGTCTAAAGAAGAGACCGTTAAGATGTGATATGATAGACCTGTTTAAATATTTGAAGGGATATATTGAGAAGGGAACCATCTTGTTTTCTGCTGCTCCAGAGACTAGAACATGGAACAATGGATGCAAACTGCAGTAAAAGAGATTCCACCTCAACATTAGGAGGAACGTCCTAACAGTAAGGGCTGTTTCACAGTGGACAAACTCCCTCGGAGATTTTGGTGGAATCTCCTTCCTTAGAGGTCTTTAAATAGAGGCTAGATAGCCATCTGTTGGGGATGCTTTGCTTCCTGAATGGCAGAATGGGGTTGGACTGTATGGCCCTTGTGCTCTCTTCCAACTTTATGATTCTCTGATTCTAGGCCTCTGGGAGCCAGGAGGGGAAGTCAGGAGCCTAGCTCTCTGTGGACAGGAAGGGACCTCTGGGAAGAGCCAGGTGAGGGGCCTTGGGGATTGGGAGGCAGCCACCAACCTGACAGATAATAATAATAATAATAATAATAATAATAATAATAATAATAATAATAATAACAACAACAACAATAATATTTCCCAATGGATCGAGGTGGATATTACACCCATAAAATAACCACAAAACAACAATAGCATCCAATTTA
>NW_024815429.1:0-1963 GCF_019175285.1 Sceloporus undulatus
GTGGGACTTGTTGTTGATCGACCTGGCATTGCACAGGAGCAGCGACAGGGTTTGTGGCACGGTTGGAATGACCCTCATGTCCCTTTGGTTATGAGGGGGACCGGAAGGAGAGATAGATATTAAGCATCGATCTCGCCTTCCTCTGTAACGCAAGTCCACCTTTCTACCGCCATACCTCCCCCTGCCCCACACTACCTCAATGGGAGCCCCACTCGCACCGATATTACCCTCTTCCTCCCCAGCCAGAGCATTCCCCACATCCATGCCCCTTCCCTCCCCCATACAGACTACAAAAAGAACAGAGGTGTGACACAACAGTCATCCTCTGTTCTAGGCTGACTTGGGCAGAGCCCTTCTTGCCCCTTGTGCCGCTATCAAAATGCCCAACTGTGCAATTATGGAGTTGCAGCATCCGAACAAAGCAGTCCGTGGCCTCCCAAGGAGGGCCGCCCGGCTGCTCAGGCAGCTCCTAGCACCGTCAGGTAGCGGCCCAGCCCCTCTGAAACGCCGCTCCGGCAGCGAGGAAAGTCCTCTGGATCGCTGCCTAGTTGTAAGGAGGGTGAGCGGTGGCGTCCTCATTTGGGGAGGCCGGGAGCCGGCTTTATGGGGCCGCTCTCACCGGCCCCGCCCCTCTGGAATGCCGCTCCGGCGGTGAGGTAAGAGTCCTCTGGGCCGTTGCCCAGCTGTGAGAGGGCGAGCGGGTTGAAATGGCTACTCTTTGCCATCTTCCAACTATAGGAAGTTTATAGGTTTTCTTTTTCATTTTTCATTTCTTATTATTTTATTTATTGATTTTTGCATTTTATGATGATTTGGGTGTACTTAGGCGTGTTTGAACACTTCAGCATGACACATGGGAGGAGAGAGCCAAAACAGTATTAGCTACTTTTCTAGGTGTTAAATGGTTCCTCACTTTGCAATGCTCCCAGGGGGATCCATAATACCCAAACTGCCAATTAGTGTGGCTAAAAGCAGAGGGCTATAAAAATCTTTACTTTGCCAGTATTTTTTTTTTTTAAAGAGGAGTGTTTCTTCCCTTTAACAGTAGTGTAGACCTTTCGCAATTTCAGCAGGACTGCTTGTCACATAGTGCTGAGATTCCCTCTTACACACCCATGAAGAGACAAGAGCGGGTCTATATTCACTGGCACTCTAATCTTTCTCTACCCCTGTTGCGAAAGTGGCCCTAGAAGGAGAGAGGGGAGGGAAGAGGAAAGAAACAACCTAGGAACTTACCTGTTCAACAAAGCCCTACTTGGGTCACCCAGTTGGAGGCTATACTTTGAATGAGCTTGGGCAGCCTGATCTTCATTTGGAATACACCATCATCCAAAGTGACCCATTCACTGAAACAGTCCCTCCTGGATCCAGAACAGAGAATTTGTTTCTGACTCGAGTAATCCTTAGATAGCTGCTTCAACTTTCAATCTCAGAAAGGCCTGCCAAATTCTTGTTTAGGTACCAGGATGAGTAGAAAATAGCATACACATACAGGAAGCCCAGCCCAAAGTAAGATGTTTCTTCTGATATCTTTTTTTCTGAGGGAAAATGGGAGGAAGGTGTGAGAAAATATCTGACATTTTGTTTTTTTTTTTTGCAAATCATCATAGGGGAATTCCGCTCAACAAATGTTTATTCCATTAGGAATGGGACTTTTGTAAATATCACCAAATCTAAACGTGGGGTAGCTAGTTTGACCCACATTAAACTGGGAACATATTTGGGGTAACCAGGGCCATACAGAAAACTAAAACAAAACTAATTCTTTAAGGCAGTGGCACACAAATTTTAACATTGGGACCCCCCCTTTATCGACACCAGATGTAAAAAAAACCTTATCTCCAAGTATAATGAATATATATATATATATATATAATAATTATTGTAATAATATATATATATATTTACTATTGAGTAGATAAGTTTTTTTTTTTTACATGCATTCGAGTAAAGGGGGGTCCCA
>NW_024815429.1:1988-2267 GCF_019175285.1 Sceloporus undulatus
GTGGGACTTGTTGTTGATCGACCTGGCATTGCACAGGAGCAGCGACAGGGTTTGTGGCACGGTTGGAATGACCCTCATGTCCCTTTGGTTATGAGGGGGACCGGAAGGAGAGATAGATATTAAGCATCGATCTCGCCTTCCTCTGTAACGCAAGTCCACCTTTCTACCGCCATACCTCCCCCTGCCCCACACTACCTCAATGGGAGCCCCACTCGCACCGATATTACCCTCTTCCTCCCCAGCCAGAGCATTCCCCACATCCATGCCCCTTCCCTCCCC
>NW_024815430.1:0-2267 GCF_019175285.1 Sceloporus undulatus
CAACACTGGAGCATAGAGGGTTCTGCTGGGTCAGGCTTTCTGGCCTAGTGGCCTCCCATTCTCCCATTGGCCAAAGCAGTTGCCCTCCATCCGCCAGGGAGTTCCCCGGTCAAGCAGGGAGGAAAGGAGCTCTCTCTTCTCTGGTTGCCCCCCTTCCATGGGATCCAGCCCTCCTCCCAGAATCAGGGGGCAACAGAGGATTGAGCTGATGGGAAAGGAACAACCAATTTCCATGGCAACCTTCTGCATGCAGAGAAGTCACAATTCTGAAAGTGTCTCTGCCCATGTGGAGAGTGCCTATTTTCCATACTGTTGCCTGGCCATCTTGGCTTGGGAATGTCCTGTTCTAGCCACATGCAGTATTAAATCTTAGCCTGTATCCAATCCTATACTTAGTCCTGATCAGAGTAGAATCACTCAGTCTCTTGGATTTACCTATAGATTGACTCACCAGTCAATTATGGGTTGAGTTGGTCTACGCTAGGTTTAGCCAACAAGATTCAGGCCTCCTCAGACTTTAAATTCTGATAAGTTGCAATAGAATGTAGAAAATATATATAAAGAATTATGCATTGTATAAAATTCATTGTATGTAGTTTCAATAAAAAATATTTTTAAAAAAGTCTTTAAAAAAGACTTTAAAGGCAGGAATGTTAATTTTTTCCATGCTGCGTCATCATCACTGATGAGAATTTGATTTCTCTTTCATGCAGAGGAAGAGGAGGAGGAGGAGGACCACCTTCTTTATGGAAAGATTAAAGAGCAGATCATTAAACAGAGAGTCTGTGAACATCTAGAAAGCAATGCCATAATGACAAAAAGTCAATATTAGTTTTAGAGAAAGAAGTCATGCCTGACAAATCTAATCTTGGTAGATGATCCTGGTAGATGGAGGGAATGCTATGGATGTAGTATATGTTGATTTCAGTACGGTTCCCCATGTCATTCTTGCAAAGAAGCGATTTTGGGCTGCATCAATAGAAGTATAATGTCTAGATCAAGGGAAGTAATAGTGCCACTCTATTCTGCTCTGGTCAGGTCCCACTTGGAACATTTTGTCCCGTTCTGGGCACCACAGTTTAAAAAGGATGCTGAGAAACTGGAGTGTGTCCAAAGTAGGGCAACTAAAGTGGTGCAGGATTTGGAAACCATGCCCTATGAGGAATGACTTAGGGAGCTGGGAAAGTTAACAGGTGATATGATAGCTGTGTTTAAATTTTTGAAGGGATGTCATATTGAGGAGGGAGCAAGCTTGTTTTCTGCTGCTCCAGAGAACAGGACCCAGAACAATGGATGCAAGCTACAGGAAAGAAATTCCACCACAACATTAGGAAGAACTAACTGACAGAAAGGTCTGTTTGACAGTGGAACACACTCCTTCCTTGAAGTGCAGTGGAGTCTCCTTCCTTAGAGGTCTTTAAGCAGAGGCTTGGTGACTATTTGTCAGGGATGCTTGGATTGAGAGTTCCTGCATGGCAGAATGGGGTTGGATTGGGTGGCCTTTAGGGTCTCTTCCAACTCTATGATTCTTTGATTCTGTTACTTAAATTCCAGGTGGAGAAACTCTGGCCCCTGGGCTGGATAAGACCTGTATTTCTTCAATGATCTGATCATCACGCCCCTTCTCCATTTAGACACTGGTGGAAATAATCATTTCATTTTTACAAATGAGAAAAATCTCTAGCTTAACTGCTGTGTTAATAATAATAATAATAATAAATTTATGTATATACCACCTTTTCAAAAAGATCAAAGCAGTTTACAAATTGACAATTACAAGATTTGTGTGTTTGTGTGTGTCAGTCATAGCAGGAGCATGAAATATGCACCTCCTTCCTCTGCTTGCTAAAGCCACACAGAAATTGAGGTATGTACATTTGTGTGCATTGTTTCTGAATGGATCTATTGTCAAAATGACAATTTCTTCACTTTTCCTTGTATATTTTTAAAAAAGATGCACACTGCTGAATGTGTTGCACTTATACAACAAAAATCTATAAATGTATAGGTTTATGAGTGAAGATTGCAGCCTGGATTAAGCTCATTTGGGGGAAGACCTATGTAAATTCATTTTATAAACCCAGTGAAACAAATATCTCACAAAGCTCTATTAAACAACATGTACACACAATCCCCACAAAAAGGACTCACTGGTGCACTGTGTGTCTGGGGTCTGGAAATCTCATTTCCACCTTCTGGGAAGACAATGCTGCCACAGACTGAATTTGGGGCTTTATTCCTGCAAAGCATGGGCTCACTCTCTCAGC
>NW_024815431.1:0-2267 GCF_019175285.1 Sceloporus undulatus
CGGGGAGGCCCTTTTGCCATTGCTGGGACCCTCTTGGAGGGCCCCAGCGACGGCAACTGGCCTCCCAGAGGCCGCCTGCCCCCTCAAACTCTCTCTTCAGATTTAAACTCATGGCTTCCTGCTAATGTAAACAGCAGTTAAGTTAGGTGCTCAAAGAATATTTCCTAGCTAGTGCATCCCCTTACAGCCAGAGCCTTGTCGATCAGATTCTCTGAAGTCTAGAGCTTTATGGAGTTGTGAATAATATCTCTGACTGTGCAGACTTTCTGAGGCTGATGATAGTTCTAAGCTATAACTGAAGAGCCTGTTGCATGACATACTGCACTGCCGCTTGGTGGTTCTCCATGCTCTGGCTTGTTTTTTAAAAAACATTTTTAAATAATAAAATACAAGTAGGGAGTAGCAGCACAATTCTGATACAATCCTATTAAGGACTGATGCCCAGAGAAATCACAGGATTCATGAAAAGTTCTGTTAGTAAATAAATATACAAAACACTGCAAAATTTACATCTGTAAATGTATAAAACAAAACAAAATTGGGCTAGTGCTGGTTCGCCGGAAAAAGCATAGAAAAATTGTGGAAGTAATTTGGTGTATGAAGGATGAAGAATAATCTCCCTGATGAAGTGGGAATGGTTCCATAATAGCATCATTACATAATTGCACAATTATAGCATCTTCCATTTGAAAAAAAATCATGTATCAGGAGGGCAGAGGAAATACATTGGTGTAAATGATATTGCCGTATTTTAAGGAAGCAACACAGGAACTAACACAACTGAAGCACAAATGCAGTGATAATGTGCAAGACTGCAATATCATTCCATTACTTTTCCGAGTGTAGGAGAAATATTTTCAGATGGAACTACCCCAAACTACTGACTAGTGTGATAAGTAGTCAGAGTTTGGTACATGTATTTCTAATTTTATACCACCACAAAGATGACACCATAAAAATAAAACTTAAATTATGGTTGGTTCTGAACAAATTTTGAATTTGAATTGACATTCTCACACACCAGTGGCATATATATACCATATCTGGCTTCCACTCCACCAAATGCATCTGAGGAACTAGATTTCTACAAAAGCTCATTCTGCCAACCTCTTTTTTTCAGTTAGTCGCAAAGGTGCTACAAGATCTCTCTACAAACTGTAGTTGGGTTTAGCTTCTATTTGAACCCAGTGGGCCAGATTTGTCTCCACTTAATCCTTTTGATTTGCAATGGAACAAAAGACAATGGACAGGTAATGTACTGTATATAGAAATATAACTTCATAAAATGCTTAAATCTTGAATGGAAGGCAACACCCAAAGTTATTTATTTATTTGATTCATATCAAATAAATATTATTTATTTGTTTGATTCATATCTTGCTTTTCTTCTCACATGGGACCAAAAGGATCTTATAATGAAATTTTTAACAAAAAGAAATAAAGCAATATGTAATACAAATCTTAGATAATCAATCAATCCAATAAATTAACATATTAATTTAAAACAGTTAAAACACATCAAAAATATATTACATATTAAGAAACAGCACATCCCTTTGCTGTTAAAGGGTAAAACTTGTTTAAAAGATTAAAGGGTAAAGCATGTTTAAATAAGAAAGTCTTTGCCCTACTTGCAAAAGCCTAGGAATAGCCACCAAAGAAGACTTTCTCCTGGATCCTCACCAGATGAGCCTGTGAGGGTGGTAGCATCTGGAGAAAGTTTGCCCCCAAAGAGCAAAAGACTCAGGGCGGCTCATGTGGAGAGATAGAGGCTTTTAGGTCTTATATCAGTGCAGGTTTTGGCAAACCTCCATTGAAAAGCATTTCCATAACTGTGGAAAAGCTCCAACAGCTTGTCTTTGTTGATGACACTTCGCGTAGTAATTCAGCTGTCATCCTTGGATGACTATCAGTAATAGCAAAGAGAAACTGGAGACAGCTTTTACTGTACCTCAAGCTTCATTCTGTCTTTCTCTTGCTCTTTCTGTTTGTGTGAGAGAGAGAAAGTCAAGTAGTAAAACATATCATGATCTCTGCTATTTTAGACTGCAGGGTGAAGGGTTGCTCACTTTGAATCCTTGCCTCAGCTATGGTTGAAGGGGCAGAATCACTGCACATTCCCTCCACATTTGTGACTTTGATTTTAGCAGATTTGATTATTCATGGATTTGCTCAATATGTTTTCTCTAGGAATCTCTAGGTCATCCAGCGTGACTCTGCTAGACATTGATCATAGAGTCATGCTGCAGGAACTATAGATTCCCAGA
>NW_024815432.1:0-2267 GCF_019175285.1 Sceloporus undulatus
ATCCCACACAATTTTGTCTTTAACCTCCTTGGAATAGTTTTCTAATATAAACAATTTAATTTCTTCTTTAAGATCTTTTACAAATTTCTCGTCATTCAGTAAATTCTCATTCAGCTTCCATACCCATTCTTTCATTCCACCTTCTACCTCCATAGTCATTTCAATCATATTATGATCCGATATCTCCCTCGGAGCAATTTCCATTTTCCTTATCTGGGGTAGAGCTTTTTTTGTGGACAGAAACATATCGATCCTTGAGGCTGACCTACAAGAATCTGAAAAGTATGTGAATCCATCTTTATTTTTATAAAGGTAAGTCCATACATCTGATAAATTATTCTCTAATAACATATCAAAGCAACTCGAAGGGAGTTTCCCCTGATTGTTCTGAATTTTTTTGTTTGCTCTCCTGTCTCTTTTAGGCTTAAGCACGCCATTAAAATCTCCAACTATAATTGTTTTATCCCCATCTAATTTGCTTAAGTCCTGATGCAACTTTTGGAAAAAGGTATTTTTCTTTTCTAATGGGGCGTAAACACAAACAATATTCAGTTTTTGGTTATTCATATCCATTTGAATCGCGACGTACCTTCCGTCCTCATCCTTAAATACTTCTTTGCAGTTAAGTCTCCTATTTACATAAATTCCAACCCCCCTTCTTCTCTTCTTTTTATCGAGTGAGCAGTACAAACAGCCTAGACTATTATTTTTCAAATATTTCGCTTCACTTTCTTTTATTTTAGCTTCTTGAATGCACACAATGTCACATTTACTCTTTAACAAATAATGAAATACAAGCTTTCTCTTATGTAACTTATTTAAACCTCTTACATTTAAAGAACCTATTTTCATTTTCATTTTCCCTTCCTTCCTTAAACCTTTTTCCCTATTTTACCTGAGACAGTATCCTTTAACTCTTACCTGTGTCTTAAACTTCTTTCAGTTGTAAATTTTCTTTAGAACCTTTTTTCTCTCTAGCTTGATCTTCCTCTGGGCTTTTCTCCTTTTCCAGCACTTTCCTATAGAATTCCCTGGCTTTATCTAAGTTATCTATTTTGTACTTTTTTTTGCCTAAAAAAGAACAGGACCCCTTCAAATGTATCCCACCTATATTTTATGTTATTTTTGTGCAATGCTTGTGTTAAGAATCTGTATTCTTGTCTTCTTCGTAAGATTTGTATAGGCACGTCCTTATATACCTCAATTTCCTTATCCTCTATTATTAGTTTTTTCTGCAAACTCTGAGAACAGATTTTATTCCTAATTCTAGCATTTGTCATACAGATTGCTATATCTCTGTCAACATTTTTTTCTTTAGCCCGTCTTGAGTTTATTCTAAATATTTTTTCTGTATATAACAGTAAGGTTTCCTCCGGTATCTCAATGAATTGAGCCAGATCTGGAATTATACGGTCAAACAGTTGTTCTTTCTCAATCTCTGGTAGACCACGAATTTTTAGGTTTCTTTCCCTATATCTCACCTCTTGTAATAGAAAACTCATATTCACATTTTGTTGATCAATCAGCATATTATTTGTTTTTCTCTCTAGGGCTTTTGTTTGGGTAGACACTTGCTCTACTTCAGTTTTCAAGTCTTTCACTTCGCTTGTTATTCTGTCAATCTTACTCATTAAGCTTTGTATTTCCTTATGCGTGTCCGCCCTTATTTCCTCCCTTGTTTCCTTCAATTCCTCTCTTATTTCTTTTTTAAAGGATTTCTTAAATTCCCTTAATTCCTCCAGAATTATTAAGCTAACATCCTGTCTATTAGAGAGCTCCCCAGATCCCCTCCTGGACTCAGAGTGTTGGTCTTGCATCTGATTCTTAGAGCGTGTACCGGATGCCATCTTTTGGTTTCCTGTTCAGCTCCTTACCACCTAAATATAAACTTTGAGAAGAGGAGGGAAAGGAAAGAAGAAAAAGAAAAGAGAAGAGAGGGGAGATTGCCCAGCTTAGTATCCTAAAACCCTTATGGTAAGCAAAATCTCTTTGCTTATTCCCCTTTCTAGCTCAAAAGGACTTGTTTCACCAAGGTCAAATTCCCCCCCCCTTTCCTCCCCCTTCCCCCTTTGGTCAGTACAAATTTCACCTTCAGTCCTCCAAAACTATCTAATTATTTCCTACAAAGAAAACGCATATACCCAATAATCTTTAGTATCCACAGCTATCTTACTGGGGGTGTTAGTAGCAAACTAGAAAGAAAAAAAAGAAATACCTCTATTGGCGTTGGCTGCTCTACGGTCCCTATCACCCACCAGCCCCCTCCT
>NW_024815433.1:0-2267 GCF_019175285.1 Sceloporus undulatus
TCCAGTCATCATCCGACGCTCAAACCAGAACGCCACACTGACTTTCACATGTATTATTTTAAAAAAGAGAAAGAATAATGCTTGACAAAGTGGGAGGCAGCAACGATGGAAAAGGCTGTATCCACACTGGAAAAATAGTCCAGTTTGATACCTTTTTAACTACCCTGGCTCAATGCTGTGGAATTTTGGGAATTGTAGTTTGTTGTGGTCCCAGAGCAGAGCAATTCCCACAAACGTAATGATTTCACACGACATTGCACAAAACCCGTGGTCACAAAGAAGCATTAATGCACATCTTTTTACTTTCAGGATTTCAGTGGCAATGCATTTCCGACATCGCTTTATTTACACAATTGGGTGTGATAATCATTTGTGCAATTACTTGCCATTTCCACTTCATTTGTGCTTTAAATGCGCTTTAATCTCACTTTAATGCCGAAATCAGCCCCAGTGTGATAAACTCCCTAGAGTCATGCACCAAATGAAGTCGTGGGAATATCAGTAATGTACATGTGATTTTTTTAGTCATCTGTAACGTCAGCCTGCAAGCTTATAAATGTTGGAATCCTATCAATAAAGTTGTTCTTTCTTTGCTTCTGAGACAGACTGCCGGGCTGCTCTGTTTGGGAGGGGAAGGGAGACCCTTGATCAAGGATAACAATCTTTCAGTCCACGAACACTCAGGGTGGTCTTGGTGGGGACCGATATCTCAGTTCTCACCCCTACTTATAATGGCATTTTCTAGGGAGATGAGAAAATGCAGCCATGCTTGTGGGCTATAGCTATTTTCATCCAAAGCTAAACCTCTCGTCTCGCTCTTGTAAAAATCGCCCCGGTCACACAAAGCTGATGACAAAACCTCCCATGGGGGGGGGGGGGGCTGTCAGCTGTCTCAGTGCATTGCGGGAGAAAGGACCTCGAAAGGGCACCATGATGGAGAGGGAGCGTCTCCTCATCTTTGGACCCGAGGCAAATCTCCCTGGGGCTGTATTCACAGGGCAGAGATAACCCAGTTTGACACCACTTCAACTGCCCTGGCTGGCTCAATGCTGCTCTGGTGGCACAACAAGCAACAAATCCGAGAATGCTACAGCATTGAGCCAGGGCTTGTCAAAAGTGGTGTCGAACTGGATTATTTCTCCCTTTGGGTGCAGTTTGAGAGTGAGTCCTAGGACCTTATCATACTAGACGAATCCTGGGCAGAAACAAGTTTTAAAAGTAAGCAAAAAAGCCACAAATGCAGGATGTTTTACAGACACATTTCTTCCAAAGAGCAATAATGTGAAAATAAAGCAAATGGAAAGTCGAAAAAAAATGACAGCTTTTTACTTTTGGGAATCATACTCCCTGCCTTCCCTGATACCCATATTTATGTATAATTTACTTAAGCATCCCACGGGGAGGACAAAAGCTACTACCATAGGAATGTGTTAGTACTGAATGTGGTGCAAAATATCACATGACTCTTGTTGTTTTTGCTGCAATCGATGTACAGAACAGACTGTCTACATAGTGGAGATTCTTTACCATCTACAGTGGCCTACTGAGTTATTTTTAGTTATGCTTCTTTATCACTGTTTTCATCTGTAGCCACTACAGATACAGATTTTGTACTTGCATCATTATTATTTTTTTCATTGTTTAAGAATTCGTTTGTAATCTTCCTCGAGAACTTTGTTACAGAGTGGTTTGTAAATGTCTAAAATAAAATGCCACACTGTATGTCTCATAGATCTGATAAGAAATTCCACCCAATCATTGTTTTCTCCCAAGATCTGGTGTGACCTAATTTTCCCCCTTGTAAAAGGTAAGTTCTGCAAGCCTGTCTGCCGCCAGTACTACATGTGAGAAATGCCTTTAAGCAAGGGGTAAGTAATAATGCCTCATACTGTGAATACGTAACACATACTCAGACTTAGCACTGTCATTAGGTACAATGAGGCAGCTATGCCGGGCACTTGTTCCTTGGTTTGCTTCCTGAAGGAACAAATTGTTGTTATTAATGCACAATCTTAACAGCGTGATAGTATTCAAGGGTACTGTTTCGATCCTATCAATGGTGATTTCATTCATCTGTTTTATCAGTCCATTTGGGATTGCTCCCAGAGTGTCAATTACTGCAGAACTAGACCCAAAGTTGTTTCTTATTTATTTATTTATTCCCTACCTTTTCCCCAGCCTTGGGACACAGGGTGGCTTACAAAAGTTAGACACAGCTAAGAGTTAATATCATTTAAACATACAAAAGTTAAAATACAATGAAACTA
>NW_024815434.1:0-2267 GCF_019175285.1 Sceloporus undulatus
AGTACCTCCATTTTCTCTGGATTCAGGCTGAGTCGGTTTTCCCTCATCCAGCCCATTACTGACTCCAGACAGGCCACGAGAGGAGAGACGCCATCCTCAGTCACTGCATCAGTCGGAGACATAGAGAAAATTATTTGGGTGTCATCAACGTACTGATAACCCCGCGCCCCATGTCTCCGGATGATCTCTCCCAGCGGTTTCATGTACAGTAAATATTAAAAAGCATGGGAGACAGAATGGCTCCTTGAGGGACCCCAGTTTTAAGGAGGGTCCTGTCATAAACATTAAAAATATTAGGGTTTGATTATTAGAGTTAAAGTAGGAGTTATAGTTGTAGTTCATAGTAAGTAGTGTAGAGTGATGGGTTATAGAAAACATGTAGTGGGAAATGTTAGAAAGAAAGATGATTAAGGAGGGAGTTTGGAAAGACGGATGGGGTTGCAGCTGGAGATTGGTTATTAAGGAGAAGTGAAGCTAGCTTAGGAACAGAGCTCTTCAAGGTGAGGCTGTCTGGGAGAAGGGAAGGGAAGTTTACACAACCTTGGCATCTATGCAACCTCTGCTTGTGTTGCTTTAGCTTGAGAATTGGGGGCTGGCTTAGGGAGGGGTTGAGCAAGTTCCTTTGGACTTCAGACTTTGCAACAAGGTGTTAATGGATGTTTCTGCCTGGATTCATCAATAAAGCTTCTTTAGTTCCAAATGAGTTTTATTTTTTAAGCACAGGACTGATTCCAGATCTCACATTGTAACTTCAGGCTGATGTCCCTTGCCTGAGAGATAGAGACTGTCATATTGTGACCTCAGGCTGATGCTCCTTTACTGATGGATTGAGACCAAACTAATGTTAGTTCAGGAAGATGTTTTTTTCCTGAAGGATCGAGATTGTCCCATTGTGATCTCAGGCTAATGCTCCTTGCCTGAAGCATTGAGACTGTGCATTCAAGCTGATGCTCCTTGCTTGAAGGATTTAGACTATCCCATTGTGACTTCAGGCTGATGCTTCTTTCATGAAAGACTGGGAATGGCTCATTGTGACTTCAGGCTGATTCTTGTTGCCTGAGAGATTGAGACAGGCCCATTGTGACTTCAGGTAGGTCCTCCTTACCTGAACACATGAGACTGGGCCATTGCTATCTCAGACTGATGCTCCTTTTCTGAAGGACTGACACTAACTCATTGTGACTTTGGGCTGATGTTCCTTCCCTGAAGGATTAAGATGGGCTTATTGGCAGGTGTTCCTTACATGAAGGATTGAGCCTGGCCCATAGCAACCAAAGGGTTATGATCCTTGCCTGAAGCATTGAGACTGTCCCATTGTGATCTCAGCCTGAGGCACCTTTCCTGAAAGATTGTGACAGGACTATTATGAGTTCAGACTGATGCTCCTTGCCTGAAGGATTGAGACTGGCCCATTGTGATCCTTACCTGAAGCATTGTGGTCTCAAAGCCATCCAGTCCAACCTCCTTTTGCCATGAAGAAAATCTCAATCAAAGCATATCTGACAGATGGCCATCCAGACTCTGTTTAAAGGCCTCCAAAGAAGGAGACTCCCTCATTCTCTATTGAGGGAGTGTGTTCCACTGTCAAACAGCCCTTTCTATCAGGAAGCTCCTCCTAATGTTGAGCTGGAATCTCTTTTCCTGGAGCTTGCATCCATTGTTCTGGGTCCTGTTCTCTGGAGCAGCAGAAAACAAGCTTGCTCTCTCCTCAATATGACATCCCTTCAAATATTTAAATAGGGCTTTCATATCACCTCTTAACCTCCTTTCCTCCAGGCTAAACATCCACAGCTCCCTCAGTCTCTCCATTGTCGTGGCTCTCCTCTGGACATACTCCAGGTATGTGAATGTTGATCCTGTCCTCTGGGGTATTAGCTACTCCTCCTAGTTTGGAGTCATCTGCAAATTTGATAAACATGCCCTCTATTAAAGCAGGGCTGCACAAGTTGCGGCACGAAAGGATCAAAAGCGAACAACTCGACACAACGGAAATACAGAGTAATCATATTAATTCCCCAATGACCAAACAAGAGGCAGAAAGAGTAATACAAGATGTAAAAGGATTTAAATCTCCTGGCCCAGATGGATTCACATCTATATTTTATAAAACCTTTAAAAATGAACTGAGTGAGCATTTGACTAAAATTATAATGAAATATTGGATAATAAAATAATCCCAGAAACATGGAAACTATCTGAAATTATATCAATACTAAAACCCAATAAAGATCCAGCCAATTCTGAATCTTATCATCCGATCACATTAA
>NW_024815435.1:0-2267 GCF_019175285.1 Sceloporus undulatus
CCAATCTGTATAGCGTCCTAGCCTACTTGACAAACTTTGTGGGACATACAGGATACAGCTCACACTGGCTAATTAACCATTTATTTACACTGGATGTGACCACATGAATAGATAGATCTTCATGATGTTGTAACAGCCAAACTTTTACCACTGAAGAAGATGCATGTCAAAACGTGTTTGGTTTTATTTCAAACCATTTTATTTGTTGTTGGCTTGTATTGTCCCTTCCATATGTTCTTTTGGAAGTGCTCAAAGCCTTACTTGTACTCTGACTGCCTGACATTCTATATACATTGTTCATTAGTTTTTAGCCTTGCACATACTGGCAATACTCGTATTTTATATAAGACATTTTATATTCTTCATTGTTTTCACCTTCAGGCCTAGCACACAGCCCTCATATGATTTTTGCTTGCCTGAAATTTTGACAGTATTTCTGATCTATTTTTTTTTTTGTATATTAATAAAATTGAGCTATCTTTTTCAGTAATGCTATTTTTCCCCTAGACTTTTTTTGTTTTGCAACATTTCCTTTAGGTTTAGGGTCACACCTTTGTGCCTTCATCGGGTGCAAAAAGGAGCCACATTTTGCAGCTCCATTTTGTGCTCTCCAGAGGCCAGATCAGGGCCACAGTGTGAGGTTGCCACAGCCCAAATCCAGTCAGGAAAGGGACGATCTGTATAGCCCCTAGTTTTCCATTAGTTTTTGGCACTCTCATTTAAATTTTGATAGGGTTCCTTGCTCTCAAATGGCCTTTGTACATTTAAAGGTTGAAGTATATGCCTAAAAGAGCTTTTTAAAGTAGGCATCTAAAGTGGGCAGTAATTGGGAGAGATCTACATACAAGTACAAGTATGCCCATCAGCATGATGTGATGGAGTGTTGAGAATGCATGTAGTGCCAAATGTAGTGCTGGAGAAGAGTTATATAGTACAATGTTGGCCAAAAAAACCTTTAGTAGGAAAAAAGAGGTGATGCCTCCCATCAGTAGGCAGTAGAGAACAGGAAGGCTGCACTACAGATGGATTTACTCAATAAAGGAAGCCACAGCCCAGAATCTTACAAGACCTGACTATTAACAACAGGATTTCTTGGAGGTCTCTCATTCATAGAGTCACAACTTGACAGCAAGTAACAGCAAACCTACAATTTTGAGAAGTGAGGATGGGTGTTTTTTCAACTCCAACAATTTTTCTCACTCAGAATCAATTTCCAAATACTTATTAAGTTGTTTTGACATAACTGCTTAGTAAATTGAACTGTTAGCTATTTCTTTTGGCCTAGGCGAGCCATGAAAAAAAATAATACCGAAACAGCAAGGAAGCCATGAACCATGAAATTTTGGGAGCCTTTGCTTTAGACAACACAGGGAATCATATATTTGTCACTGGAAGTAGGGAGCAACTGGGACCTAGGAGACAATTTTGGATAGGGATGTAAATCTCCACTTACATCTGCATGTACACTTACATGTTGGAATGTACATGTTGGAATGAAAAAAATCTTTTAAAAACAAATCTTATTAGATAAGCTTCCATGAGATTTATTTTTAGAAATTTTTCACTCCCTCCCCACTGTTTGGAAAAAAATATCGGTATAAAAGTCATTTTTAAACAGAAAACGTGCTCTCTATTTCTGTAAAATGTTTTTGTTTCCAGAAATCCAAAAGAACGTTTTTTATTGTCCCCACCATCTCTATCCTCCCCCACAAACCCAACCTCACACAGAAGAAAATATTTCTATCACTTCTTTGCATTTCATACCACATTTCCCCTTCAGACCATCTTTTCCAGACATTCCCCTTGTTTTATAATTAAGTCACTTTAATGGCGGTGATGATGGTTAGAGGAGACCTTTTTTGGTTCTTATAGTCTTGCTTCTTTCTAATCTCCTCAACTGCTGTCAGCAATAAATGCAAATCTCTACCACTTTCCTCACCCCATATTTGTGGAGGCAACAGTTGAGAGAAAGTAAGACCTCTAAATTAGAAAACATCACCATAGCTGTAGCTTCACTGCAGAAATAATGCAGTTTGACACAACTTTAATTGCCATGGCTCACTACTATAGAATTCTAGAATTCTAGCTATGTGCAGATACTTAGCCTTTTCTATCATAGAGCTTTGGTGCCATTTCACTACACATTATCACTATACATTTTCAAGCATGCTATGAAATCAGATGTTCTGGGGCTGGTGATCCAATGTTTCCTTTTAGAATACTGGAAATCAAACAAGTGGGAGGTGGGATGTTTGTAAAAAGAGGAA
>NW_024815436.1:0-2267 GCF_019175285.1 Sceloporus undulatus
CTCCATCCTATAAATATTCTCTTTATTTGCTTTATGTCTAGAACTTGCTATTACCTTCTATGAACAGAAATCACATCGGCCTTTTTAATACATAGCAAAGCTTTCCAAAGTAGTGAACATAACATAAAAACATAACAAAGCTTTCCGAAATAGTGAAAAAGTCACAAATGTAGAAGAGTGCATGAAATACATGCAACATCAAAACTCTCCATTTGAACAGCTGCTGAGAAATTGGTCTGTTCCTTTCAGAACAGAATTTTTAAACAGATGAATGTCTTTCTGTCCCCTTTTCTCTTTGCTCTTTCTGTAGGTCAAGGATTGTCTTTGTGACTGGCAGAAACAGTCAGTTAAATTCATTGGTACTTCAAAATTCACAATGAGTGTCTAGTGGGGATAAAAGGCATAGATTTATAACAATAATACCTATATACAATGTCTAAATAATAATATTGTCACATGTACTAAAAAAGCAGGGATTAAAAAAGACATGAAATGCTACTTTTTCCCAGTCTCCATGTACTTTTAACTACAGTCATCTCTCCTTATCCACGGGTTTTTTTATCCATGGATTTGAGCATCCACGGCTTGCAAATATTCCAAAAAAAAGTATAAATTCCAAATAACAAACCTTGATTTTCCCTTTTATTTAAGGGACACCATTTTGTTGTGCCATTATATTTAATGGGACTTGAGCATCCACAGATTTTGATATCTGTTTTTAAATGGTATTTTTAAAACTTTGCTGTTCGCTGCCTTCAGCCCTTATATCGGAGAAAGACAGGATATTCGTAAATAATAATACCGTTACATTATGTTATATTAATATATATTATTTTACACTATTATATTATTGTTCTACCATTTGATGTTTTAAATAATAAAAAATCAAATGCCATATCCAACAAACAATTGCGTAAGAGAGGAAAAGGCTCTAGGAATTTGCTTGATATTCTGAAGCCAAATGCAGTGTAAATCTTCAACAAACCCAGTAAACTCACCTCCAGAAAGCTTGCCACATACTGAAGAAAATACATTCTGCAATCCCAGGAACCGTCTTGCCTTTGGCACATTTACACTGAAATCTTCCATTACTGTTTGGGAAAAACTTCGTTGGCTACCTTTTTCATTTCCGACTCCACTTCCAAGTATCTGCAATACAAGAGTGAGTCCCAAAATAATGTTTTTTATAAGAACTCCGTCTTAGGTATAAACAGTTCTAAATTATATGTTAAATACTCACTCCCTGAATGTTGTAATGACATGTGATACTGATTTGTATAGTCCAATGAATCCATGAGAAGAAAACAAGGCCTACAAGAAAAAACAAATTCGGAAACAGGATTAAAGAAACACTTTACAGGATAGAGAGGAAATACACAAATTAGATGAGTGATAGGAAATAAGAGATAAGAACGTATTCCTTATGACCCTTTGTAGAATAGTGTTTATTTCGCCTACAGTCTTCTAGACTGTACAGCCAGATATGGGAGTCAGATATGGAAATATTTATTTACCTACCCATCATACCTAAAACTGGGTTCTTGTCTAAAGCTCTAAACCCATGTGGGACTTTGCTTTCATTGAGTTCTGTACGAATGCAAATTAAAGTGGGTTTTACATATGCCTAAATACAGATGGTGTGAAAGCCATTTACATGCCCTTCTGAATATTGTGTCCAGTTCTGGGCACCATGATTTACAAAAGACGTTGAAAAACTGGAGCATGTCTAAAGGAGGGCAACTAAAATGGTGAAGGATCTGGAAACCATATCCTCTGAGGAGAGACTCAGGGAGCTGGAGATGTTTAGCCTGGAAAAGAGAAGGTTATGAGGTGATATGATAGCCCTGTTTAAATATTTGAAGGAATGTCATTTTGAGGAGGGAGCAAGCTTGTTTTCTGCGGCTCCGGAGACTAGAACATGGAACAATGGATGCAAACTGCAGTAAAAGAGATTCCAGCTCAACATTAGGAGGAACTTCCTGACAGAAAGGGCTGTTTGACAGTGGAACACACTCCCTCAACGGAGAATGATGGAGTCTCCTTGTTTGGAGGCCTTTAAACAGAGTCTGGATGGTCATCTGTCAGGTATGCTTTGATTGAGAGTTCCTGCATGGCAGAAGGGGGTTGGACTGGATGGCTCTTGCGGTCTCTTTCAACTCTATGATTGTATGTTACATTATTGTGTTGTAATATTATAAAATATTACACACACACACACATACACACACAAACACACAGTTGGCCCTTAAGTTTCATGGAGGTTGGTG
>NW_024815437.1:0-2267 GCF_019175285.1 Sceloporus undulatus
ATTTCAATTTCATCTCTTCATTAGAGGGCGTGTTTTGCATACAATGTCACTATGTATATGTAATTACATTAAGGTTGTGTGTGTGATATTGTAATCCGAAGATATAATTTTAATTTTGCTAGTTGTTAGTGTCATAATTATTAGCATTACATTCAGTGGTATATGGAAATTACGATTTATTAGTAACATTGGTGTAAAAAAGCATTACTAAGGATACTGTATGGCGTGAAATGAGAGGATGTCAATGGGGGGGCTGACATTAAGAGTTACCGCACCAACCCTACTGACACCACTGGTTCCTCATTTGTGATATTTTCTATCATTAATATTGTGTAATCTGCATACTTTAAATTGTTAGTGTTCTTCCCTCCAGTTTTCACACTTTCTCTGACTCTAACCCATTTCAAACTGGCTTCAGGGCGGGATACAGAGTTGAAACTGCCATGGTCGCCTTGGTTGATGATCTCCATCTGTGCATTGACAGGGGAAGTGTGACCCTGCTGGTGCTCTTGGACATCTCAGTGGGCTTCAGTACCATCGACCATGGTATCCTTCTGGGACGCCTGGGGGAGATAGGTATTGGGGGCACTGCATTCCAGTGGTTCAGGTCCTACCTCTCGGGTAAATTCCAGGCTGGGGGATAGTTGAGTTTCTAAGAGAGAACTGACATCTGGCATCCCTCAGGGCACCATCCTGTCCCCCATGCTATTTAATATTTACATGAAGCCGCTGGGAGAGATCATCCGGAGGCATGGGGTGCCATGTTATCAGTACGCTGATGACACCCAAATATATTTCTGACAGTTGCTGTGACCAAGGATGGCTGCCTCTGAATGCCTGCCTTGAGTCAGTAATGGGCTGGATGAGGGAAAACAAACTCAGACTGAATCCAGAGAAAATGGAGGTACTAGCGATAGGATCCCAAAGGCCTAGGCAAGGAAATTTGTCAACCTGTTTTGGATGGGGCCACACTTCCCTGAAAGGACGAAGTTCGCAGTTTGGGAGTACTCCTGGATCCGTCTCTACAGTTGTCATCTCAAGTAGATGCGATGGCTAGGAGTGCTTGGTACCAACTTTGGTTGATATGCCAGCTGTGCCCTTACCTAGACTGAAAGGACCTTGAAGCAGGGGTACTATCTCCCCTTTAGATTTCTGTAATGCGCTCTACTTGGAGCTACCTTTGTACCAAGTTTGGAAGCTTCAGCTGGTTCAAAATGCAGCAGCCAGATTGGTCACTGGAACATCCAGGTCTGACCACATAACATCAATATTAAAATAATAATAATAAATAAAATCTTTATTTATAGCCTGCCTTTCCAAAGATCAAGGCGGGTTACAATATAAAAACAGTGTTACAAAGTCACCAAAAAACACATCAATTAATACATATTAAAAGGTACAAATTAATAACATCCGATCTAGCACAAATGCAAACAGTAATAGGGAGAGCAGGGGCTACAACTGGGACATTAGGGGAAAGCCTGCTGGAAAAGGAAGGTTTTTAGCCCCTTCCTGAAAAGGTCGAGGGAGGTGGCCGAGCAGAGCTCGCCGGGAAGCGAGTTCCAGAGCTATGGGGCCGAGATGGAAAAGGCTCTCTGTGTTGTTGTAGAGTATTTTGCGTCTGGAACTCGTAGTAGTTGCTTCCCGGCAGACCTGAGTGTGCGGGGCGGATTGTATGGAGAGAGGCGGTCCGCCAAGTACCCTGGGCCCAAGCCAAAATCTCTTCATTGGCTGCCGATTAGCTTCCGGGTCCAGTACAAAGTGTTGGTTATTACCTTTAAAGCCCTATATGGCTCGGGCCTGAGTTACTTGAGGGAACACCTCTCTGTACACAATCCGCCCTGCACTCTCAGAACATCTGGGAAAAAATCATTAGAATATGTAAAGACTAGGCTTACAACAACTTCCCACAGAGCGTTTTCTGCCGTAGCCCCCGAGTTATGGAATGACTTGTTGGAAGAAATCCGCCTTATTACCACTTTAGATGCCTTCAAGAAAGTACTCAAGATGGATCTCTTCTGGTGAGCCTATCCACCAAATCTGTTATAAAATACTCCACCTCTGTTAGTATGGCATGTTTTTATAGGAAGATTTAATTAATCGAATGATATTGATAAGAATACTACTGTTTTATTGTATGTATTTGATATGTTTTTATTGTTGGAATATTTTTTATTGCTGTAATCCCACCTCGATCCGCAGGGAGAGGCAGGAAATATAAATAATAATAATAATAATAATAATAATAATAATAATAATAATCTTAC
>NW_024815438.1:0-2267 GCF_019175285.1 Sceloporus undulatus
TGCATCACACAGTTGGCCCATGTTCAACTTGTGGTATACTAGGAGTCCTAGATCCCTTTCAAGCATAGTTTAATTGTGATAGCAAAATTCTGTAGAATATTTGAATTTGTAGTTTAGTGAGGCACTATTGTTCTCCAATTTCTAGGGATTCTAAATATCATATCTTAAACTGTGAATTCCAGGATTTTGTGGGAAGGAACCATGGAGAAAAATGTTTTTCGGCTCCAAATGCACCTAAGCCCATCCCTGACCAAGCAAAATTTGATTTATCCCTCCTCAAAGGAATACAGTATGGGGGTGCCCCTGAGATCCCTTGGGGGCAATGTGACCCAAAATTCCCAAGAGTAGTCCATCCCTGTCCTAGAGATGTCTTTAGGCTGTTTTAAGGCTTGTCTCCGGCCCTAGATCCCCACCAAAATTGGAGTCCAGATTTCCAAATGACTTATTTATATATTGATTATCCTGCCTTTCCCAACAAATGGGGCTCAAAGTGTCCCTTTTATGCATCACACACACTCTGTGGTTGTGTTTCTGTCTGTGATAGAGAGATGGAGGCAATGTGAAAAATAGAAAGGCAGGAAAGAGATGCTGACAGTGAAATGGTAAAACAGTGCAAATGGGCAAGAGGGAAGGTTGGAGAGCAGAGGCAGAAAGGGAAAGGATCAGGCCTCTGGGAGCCAGGAGGGGAAGGCAGGAGCAAAGCCTAGCTCTGTGCGGAGAGGAAGGGACCTCTGGGAAGGGCCAGGAGAGGGGCCTTGGGGATTGGGAGGCAGCCACCAACCTGACAGATTTTAAAAACTGGATTGAGTGAACTTCTGAGAACATGGCTCAGGCTCTTGTTTTCAGACATATTTAGGGGTTCCATTTACCAATTATGTGTAATATCTATGAAGGTAGGAATGGAGACACAAAACCTACATGTTCTCTAATGTTTCTTTTCCTACCTGAGCTTGCTTAGTTTCATGGTTGATTCCAGAGGCCCTTTGTTTTACAGAATGCTGGAGTCTGGAAAGGACACCCGCAAGTGCGATGCTTTTAGGGGAATTTAATACTTATCTGAAAAGATTGATATAGTTTGGTTGGGGCAAGAGCAACCTCGGGATTCATCCCAACTATACCAGGCCCGGAAGTACACACAACTCCAAAGGCATTTGAAATAGGTTTTTAATGTTTTATTTAGGGGGAAAGCAAAACACACACACATGTAAGGGTTCACACACATGCACAAGAACTAGGTAACAGTTGGGAGCGGTCTAGAGATGTAAGACTTTCATAATGGTAATACTTTACCTAGGCGGATCTAGATTCCAATTTCTGAGGGTTCGAAATGGGAAGAGAAGTCAGGAGCTCCTGCGACAAGTAGAGTTGGTGAGTGCATTGAGGTGCTTAGCCATGTAAACCAACAGACTGTCAAGGAACAGCCATCCAGGGCAGATATTTATACTGTCATTGTTGCTTGGGGGCAGAAACCAAATGTTCAAAAATGTTTAAACTGCTTTAGAATGTTTCCTGGGGGGGAAGAATGGTCTGAAACCAAATTGAATGCAATGGGTGCTTAGTGCACCTATCTCAGACAAAAAGGATTAGCACACTGGCTCTCAGGTCCCTCTTGGCTCTGAATTCCAATCGCGTTGAAAAGCCAATATACAGCGCAGTCTGAGGGTCAGGCTCCCAGATGCAGTGCAACAATAACATAGCAGAGTACGGAAGCAAATATCCAGATACTGTACAGATATTGGCAATGCACTAACCACTTTCCACACTTAAAAATAACTTACAGACACAGTTTATTACTTCAAAATCCTTGGAGGTCCTCTATCTTGAGTTGCAAAATAATACAAATATTTCCAAGCTCTCCTCTCCGACTTCCATCAACTTCACCATCCCTTGTACACACAATTCCAATCCAATCCACACGAATCCGCATGTGAGCTGCATACTGTATTAGTTGTGAGTCATCTTCTGGTGCCAAACAGCATGAAGGGACCTCTGCAGTTAGCTTCCATCCTGCGTTGGGCTCTGACTCAGCAATCTATGGCAATCTCACAGGATATGATGCCACCTGTCAATCAAAGTATTTTTGCACATGGTTAATGGAATATTTTTTCAACAGTCCTTTGACTATCTGCTTCCACTGACTCCCTCAAGGCAGTCCCCATTCTTTGCTAGCTCCTATAAGTAAGGATACGATAGTTCCATAGATTTAGTGGCATAAGCAAAAGGGTCATGCTTGAGTTACTCACAGAAACTTTCTTAATTTAATCTCT
>NW_024815439.1:0-2267 GCF_019175285.1 Sceloporus undulatus
GATCACTGGCTTTTTATCAGTTTAAAAGAAAAAAACCCATCTCAATCCCAATCCCAATCCTTGGTGGGGAGAATCCCACAAGATTTAAAAAAGAGGTTGATTCAGTTTTCCTAAAGTAAAACTATAATGTGCTAAAACCAAACCCTTAAATAATGAATGGTTTCCTAAAAATAAAGAGACTGGACACATTGGTTTCCATCAGAAAAAAAATCTGTTTTTTCCTTCTCTTTAAAATGGGGAGATGATCACATAAGAAAATGGGAATGCATAATCCCCCTTCATAGCCTTCCTTTATTTGTTTTGGAAAAGGGGGGGATTCTTCATGAATTCTTCTACAATTCTCCTGGCTTCATATATACAGACCCCATAATAAAATAAAAACTTCTCCAACAAATCTACCAATTTTGGGTGGAAAAATGGGTGTTTTGGGGGGACACCCAGTTTATAATCTTCCTAACTTTTCCTTCCCTTCTTCATTTTCCTGCCCCAAAATGGCTGAATTCCTGATTTTAATTAAAAACAGGCTTCAATCCTGCTTTAAAAACATGCAATATCCCCCCTTTCTCTTTTAGTTTTTCTTCCCAATGTAACTTCTATGGCCAAAAAATAGAGAGAAAAGCCTATCTAAGGCTGCAAATTTCTCTCCTGATCCATTACTTCTATCTATCTATCTATAAGTAATGGATCAGGAAACAAATTTGGAGCCTTAGAGATAGATAGATAGATAGATAGATAGATAGATAGATAGATAGATAGATAGATAGATGTGAGGGGAAACTGAAAAAAGGAGAAATCTGTGGTGGAAACTAATTCCAGATCCATAGATAGATAGTAAGGCTCCAAATTTCTTTCCTGATCCATTACATACATATATATATATACATATATATGTTGGGGGAAATGAAAAGGGGAGAGAAATCTGGGGTGGAAACTAAATCCAGATCCATATGTATATATGCTCCAAATTTATTTTCTGATCCATCAATATATATATATATATATATATATATATTGGGGTGAGGAAACTAAAAAGAGGACAGAAATCTGGGGTGGAAACGAAATTCATATATATATATATATAGGCTCCAAATTTCTCTCCTGATCCTTTACCTACACACACACACACACACACACACACTTGTATATATATTGGGGTGGGGTGGAAACTAAATCCAGATCCATATATATATATATATATATATATATCCACACACATATATACATACATACACACACATACATAGTAAGGCTTCAAATTTCTTTCCTGGTCCATTACTATATATATGTGGGGGGTGTATATATATATATATATATTGGGGTGGGAAAACTTTTGAAAAGGAGAGAAATGTGGGGTGGAAACTCAATCCAGAGAGAAAGAGAAAAGCTCCAAATTTCTTTCCTGATCCATTGCTATCTAGATATATTTATATTGAGGTGGGAAAACTAAAAAAGAGGAGAGGAATCTGGTGTGAAAACTAAATCCAGATTCAGAGAGAGAGTAAGGCTCCAAATTTCTTTCCTGGTCCATTCCTATCTATCTATATATTTATATATCTATATCTATATTGGGGTGGGAGAGCAATCTGTAGTAGAAACTCAACCCAGACCCCTTGAATTTTGGGGGGGCTTTCTTTGGGGAAAGCCAAAGCTTCCAAGAGAGGAGAGAAAAACGCCTCTTTTAGTTCGTTATTTTCCCCCCAACTTCTCCCCGAAGAGTTCCTCCTCTCTTACCTTTTCCTTTCCTTTCCAGGGAAGGATATTCCTTCTTGTGTTTTCTTCTTGTTGTTGTTGTTTTCCCTATAATATAGTCCTCTTCTTTGGCATCCTTTGGGGCTGCCTTTGCACCCCACCCACCCTCCCCAAAAAGAAGCAATTGGGAACCAAATTAGATCCTAAAAGCCATGCATTCTGCAAGAATGCTGCTGCTGCTGCTGCTTCTTCTTCTCTTCCTCCAGTATCAGGCACTGGTTTTTACTGGTCCCCCATGGTCTCCGTTCCCCTCCACCTTGAAAGCAGAGCCTGCTCCAAACAGAGGGGTCTTTCAGATGTTCCTTGATCCGGATCCACTCCCCCAAAGCGTTCACACGAGAATCCGGATTAATCCACTCCAGGTCCCAAGAGCAGCCTTGCTCCAGATGAATCTCCATATACAGAGTGCAATGAGAAGGAGAAGAAGGACATTACAACATAGCCCTCCTCCTCCTCCTCCTTTTTCGCCTCCTTTAGTGGGTTTCAATATATATGTTTAATATATATATATATATATA
>NW_024815440.1:0-2267 GCF_019175285.1 Sceloporus undulatus
CAAAACCTGAGAGAACACAGGAATGTTCTCTCAGGAAAAAGAAAACCGGACAGAGTTAAAACAAGAACATTTGAGCCGTAAACCTTCAAATGTTTCTGGTATTCACTTTTTGCAACCTAAAAACAGTCATCAAATCTTGCAGAAACCTCCTTATTGACATCATAACTGCCTTTAAGATGCATCCTAGAGATTGGTTTTGTTAGGGATCTCTTCCTAACATACTGTTGTTGGTATTTGTTGAGCCTTGCTCTTAAAATACAGAAAAGATAACTTACCAGTTCATCCAACCGCAATGGGAACGGGTCTGGGATGATTTCGGATAAACGGTTGTGTGGATTCTTCATAGGAACTGCTATAACCCAAGAAGAGGAGAGAAACCCTCCATACAAAAACACTAGGGATGCGTTCCCACTATGAAATAAAGCGAATCACCAATCGGTTTAAATGACCATTGTTCCAATTTGAAACCGATTCCTGTCGTAATGTGATCGATTCCTGTCATGACACAGTGAGGCAAATTCAAAACACCCAGTTTTTCCTGACACTAGTTTTCCAGCAATTCTTTTGGAAAGAATCGATTCTGGAGTGTGTTCATCATGTGGAAACGATGTTGGATCGATCAAGGGCTCTCAATGGAAGAAATTCTTTGTCCTTTGGCGAGCATTAATCTTGGGTGCCTACATTAGATGGCACTGGGAGGGGGGGGCGAGGGTGTCATTTATAGAGGGTTTTCAGGGGGTGTTAATGACAGTATACGCAATACAGGGGCTAATGGGGAGATGGGCATAGGGGCCATTTTGATCAGCCATTTGGTCTTTCCTACAGGAAGAGAGGGCGTTACCAGCTGGGTAAGGGATGATGATCCCCATGGTTACCTGTGCCCACCCACCATTGTGCCCATCCCCAAACTCCTGGCATAGTGCCATTTTTAAATGCCTTCCACGCAAAGCGGGCTGTTGGATTTGTAGCCTGGGTGCAATTTAATTCTGAAGGGAGGCGCTATTTCTTCTCGGTCCACTTTTCCACAGCATATCCCTCCAAAAAGTGGGAGTGGGATATCATGGAAGATGGAGGAGACCAAAGATTTGGTAGCAATTAAGGCGAAGAGGCGGTGCAGATGCCATTCAATAAAAATCACCGCAATATAGATGTGTATGAAAGAATCGCAGCTAGATTTTGAGCCAAAAGGCATGATAGGACAGGATCGGAAAGTCGAACAAAGACCAAAGCAATGAAGTGGAACTTTAAGAAGGCAAACCAGCTAGGAAACAGGAACGGGGCTGGACCAGTAACCATGCCCTATTTTTGGAGCTGAAGGGGATCTTTGCTGACGTTTCTAGTGTAGAGACAAAACAGGTAACTTCTGCAACGGATGTTGTGATAGTGTCAGGAGGTGCTAATCCTCAGGACCCCAGCATGGCGCACCATCGACATTTGCAGCCAGCAGAGGGCTCCGAGGAACTCTTTTTGGAAGATGCGTTTCACATGGGAGGTCCTCCTCCACAGGAAGAAACTAATGCTGGCCCCAGTGAAGAAGACCTACCTGGACCTGCAACGTTTGACGCACCGGAGTAACTATGTTGCAGTGACAACAGTACACTGCTCCGATCATTTCTGGAAATCCGAGAGCTTCAAAACCAGCCATCACCTGCAAGGGCAGTGTAAAAGCGCAAAATGGTAATTAGTAATGTTCCTTCTAAATCAATTACAATTACAATGAAGCACAAGAAGGCAGGAAAGCAAAGCAGTTAGAGCAGGGGTAGGCAACCTGAGGCCCGCGGGCCAGATGTGGCCCTGCGAGGCCTTGGGACCGGCCCCAGCCTGGTCCTGCCGCCGATTGCTGCAGGGGCCTTTGGCCTCTCGCGCGCATGGGCAAGGGGGGCAATTGTATATAGACGCCTCAGAAACATGCATTTATATTAACATTTTTTTAAAAATCAGCAAATTTTTTTGCGTGTCCTTCACTTTTTTAAAAAAAAGTCTCCACCATTTGAAATTGTTGTCCTACATTGCTCTGAGTTTATTTATTTAATTTAATTTTTTTTAAAAAAAATTAATTATTTAATTTTTGGCCTCGGCCCCCAAGTTGTCTGAGGGACAGCAACCAGGCACCGGGCTCAAAAAGATTGCCTACCCCTGAGTTAGAGAGTGGAACAGATACTGAGAGTAACAAAGTAACAAACAGCAAATTGAAACAGTGCAACAAATAACAGGATGCTGTAAAGTCAAATGGCAGAAAATGGCATACCTTACTATAGTTTCCACAT
>NW_024815441.1:0-2267 GCF_019175285.1 Sceloporus undulatus
TGGGAAGGCATAACCAGTGATGTGCCTTGATGGGACATAGGGACACGTGATGCAATCTCTCCAGACAATTGCTCATTCTATTCTATTCATGTCATCATTTTACAGTCATACATACGTTCTAACATACACTTTCTCTATTACATTCAAATTAAAGATTTTTAATTTGTTTTTGTTTTGTTGTTGTTGTTTTTCACTAAGAGAAATTTATTTATTTTTTGAAATGGAGCCAGAAGCTTTTCTGTACTTGTTTCATTTGAATGTTATAGAGAAAGTATATATTAGAGCATATGTATGGATATGATTGTAATATAATGACATGAATAGAATGAGCAATTGTCTGGAGAGATTGCATCATATGCCCCTAGTGTTCAGTGGTAAGCCTGCCTTTGCACTTTCTTTAACTTTCCACATTGCAGAAATAATCCAGTGTGCCACCATTTTAACTGCCATGCTCAATGCTATGGAATTCTGGGAATTGTAGTTTGTTGAGGCAAAAGTATTGAGATGTGAAGGCTAAATGTCTCACAAAACTGCAATTCACATAATTCGATAGAATTGAACCATGGCAGTTAAAGTGGTTTCAGCCTGGATTATTTCTGCAAAGCAGATGCAGCTTTAGTCATTTTCCAAGTCTATCATGTTTTCTGCTAGTAGATTCCACAGATTCCACAGCTCTGGGGAATATTTTAATATTTTAATTTCATTTTCCGTAGAAAGAAGGCTTTTGATCATTCTGGTTGGCAAGGACAGAAGCTGGAATCTAGCACTTCAACATGATGCCACTTCAGGAAAAGTACTTTAATATCTCACATTTAACATATTGCAGTTCATTTTTAAAATATGATAAAAACTTGACCTACAATTTGATGCCCCATTCTTGATGTGAGTAAAAGAAGGCAAATTAGCTTTAGATCCTGCAATAATATAATATCACGAAAGCAATAAAAATTATACAACCTCTTAACAAAATTGAATCTGAAGGTGATACATTTTGATGTAATGAGATCAGTATGTGAAACTGCAAATCAGTTCAAAATCAGTGCAAAACCACACCACAGAGAGCATATATTTTATTGGGTATCCATAATAGATATAAACTAAGGACGTGATACAAATGAAAAAAGGGGCCATTTGTATTGAGCTGCTAAGTAATGAAACAAAAGGCGGCAGATCTCTTGTGCCAGTAAGAGAATAATGGCAGCACTTCAGCATTTTTGGCAGCCTCTTGTTTGGTTGTTGTTGTTTTGGTTATTGTGTGCCTTCAAGTAATTTTCAACGTATGGTGACGCTAACTAAGGAGACCCTATCATGGGGTTTTCTTGGTAAGATTGTTCGGGGGGGGGGGAGTTACCTTCACTTTCCATTGAGGCTGACCAATTGTGACTTGTTCAAGATTTCTGTGGCTGAGCAGGGATTCGAATGCTGGTCTCCAGAATTGTAGCCCAATTCTCAAACCACTACATCCTGCAACTGACAGGAATAAATAAATTATAACACTGATACGAGGATGACCTCTAGATGCACATCTTTGCAAGTGGGAAAGAAACCTTTCTTTTAATCATTGGATCTTGGGTTTGCGAGCCTATTTGAAACTTACATTTTAAATGGTATTGAAATGTTCTTTGTGGAGTTTTGAGAATTAATGTTCTCTCTTCACTTCTTTTTCACTAAATAACTATCATTTCCCTGTTGGCTATTACGTCTCGCCTCCCTTATCAAAGCACATCTCAATTCTTGAAATGTAAATGTTAATGAACCTGAATGCACTATGAACATATTTCCTGATGACACAATTTCATTATTCTTATTTCCAGTAGAGGCACTGCCACAGATGAAAAATGTTATGGATTTATTCTGTAATTGTACAAAATCAAAGATTAATGTGCCCAAATAGACCTATAAATGAAGAATCCAATAGTAAGAACTTAACAAATTTAACTGTCTGCCTTTCAGTTTTTAAATATCTTGGCAGTGGGTTAATAAGAGATATTGCACAAAAGGTATTATATAGGAATTATGACACATTAAGTGGACAAGAAAGGTAAAAGAATGAAAATCCCTTCTTATCACTATCAGATATAATTGCTATAACTAAGGCACATATATTTCCTAGATATTTGTTTGTATTTTGAGCAATCCCATCATATCCAGAAAAACTGAAAATGAAGACATGGCAACAATTTGTGGGGAAATGCATTATCAATTAGAAAAGAAGAGACATTTAGATAAATATTTGGTACTAAAACCCTCCCCAGGGGGTTAGACTT
>NW_024815442.1:0-2267 GCF_019175285.1 Sceloporus undulatus
TTTTTATACATTTCTTTAAGCAGAAACCCAGCAAGAACAGCCCACTGCCTAATATGGTTTATGCTGTTTCACTTTCTACCTAGCCATGAGGTAATCAGCCACTAAGTTGTTAAGGCAAGGTTTAAAAGTTCATGAGCTGAGCCCTTTGAAGTTACTAACAAGCAGTTTCTTCAACAATTGCCTTGCAAGCTGATGCTAATTAACAAATAGTTTTGCAGTTAGACAAGCTACTGATAACGCAGGGAGGCAGAGAGGTGTGTGTATGTGTGTGTGTTCGCTATAGCCACACACAGGAAAAAAGAGTAGGGGCCAGGTAACCCATTTGCACTTTACGCTGTAGACTCATTCCATGAGTCAATTGTCCTGTTCTCTTGAAGCAAGCAGGTTACAGAAGCAAAAAGTAAGGAAGTATTAGCATAGCTATTTCATATTTATAAATTTCAAACCTCTCAGTATTGTATGGATATTTTTATTGTAAGCTGCTAAAAGGTGGCCATTCTTGTATAGTAAGTGTCTTGTGGTTAACTCCCAAAACAACATTGTAATGTAGGTTTCATAGGCTTATGGAGCTATAAGGGAGCCCCAAGGGCTAACCAGTCAGCCCCATTCTGTCCTCCAAGTCCTCCGAAGAGATGGCCATCCAGCCAGAGACTCCTCCAATGCTCTTGGAGGCAGCGTCTCCCATAGATTTGCCAAGAGGTCATGGGGCTCACAGTCCCATGGGAACCGGTCCTTACTCCCACTTTGGGAAAGGAGACCCCCTCAGCCCCTGGACTATTTACTACCAGAAGTTACTATGGCCCAAATTCAGCCCCAAATTCAGTCTCTGGCATCATTGTCTTCCCAGAAGGTGGAAGTGAGATTTCCAGGCCCCAGACACACAGTGCGCCAGTGAGTCTTTTGTGTGGGGACTGTATGTGTACGTATTGTTTATTAGAGTTTGGTAAGATATTTGTTTCACTGAGTTTATAAAATGAATTTACACACGTCTTCACATCCCAAAAATAAGCATAATCCAAGATGTAATCTTTAATTTTAAACCTATATATTTATAGATATTTGTTATATCAAGTGCAACACATTCAGCAGTGTGTACATATCTTTTTCAAAAAATATACAAGGAAATGTGAAGAAATTGTGATTTTGACATTAGATCCATTTAGATACAATGCATACAAATATACATGCATCAATTTGTTTGTGGTTTCAGGAAACAAAGAGAGGAGATGCACACCTCATGCTCCTTCTATGACTGACACATAAACACAGCAGTTACAAAGAGAGGAGAATCATACCTCATGCTCCTTCTATGACTGACACATAAACACAGCAGTTACACTCAGATAAATGGTCTCATTGTAAAAATGAAATAATGATTTTCACCAATGTCTCCATGCGGAGAGGGGAAGTATGAGGGGAGGCAGTGGATAAGATCCATAAAGTAATGCAGGTCTTATCCAGCCTGGGAACTTGAACATCTCTACATGGGACATAAAACAGGTCCTTCTCCTCCTCCTCTGCACGAGAGGGAAATCTAATTCTCATCTGTGATGCTGACACAGCATGGAAGAATTAGCATTCTGGCATTTAAAAGTCTGAGGACGCCTGAATCCTCTGGTTTAATTGAAGAGAGTAGATCCACTGAATCCATAAGTGACTGGTGTATCAATCTATAGGTAAATCCAACTGATTCAGTGATTCTCCTCTGATTAGGACTAAGGAAAGGATAGGATACAGGCTAGGATTTAGTCCTGCATGTGGCTAGAACAAGAACTTCCCAAGCCAAGACGGACAGGCAACAGTGTGGAAAATGGGCAGTGACACTCTGAGAATTGTGACTGCATGCAGAAGGCTGCCATCAAAAATTGGGTGCTCCCTTCCAATCAGCTCAGTCCTCTTGTGCCCTCCGATCCTGGGAGAAAGACTGGATCCCATGGAAGGGGAGCAACCTGAGAAGAGAAAGCTCTGAGAGAATGAAGGGCCACCAGACCAGACAGACTAACCCAGCAGAACCCTCTAAGCTCCAGCTCCAGGTGGAAAGAGGCTACAACTGGCCATTCACTGACCTAGGTAGAACTATAGAGTTGTCAAAGCCATCCTGCATATTCCATGCCTGGTGAGAGTCTTGGGTGCAAGGTACTGGAGAAGCACCCAGCTGTGTTTATGTAGCTGGGAGCAAAATGAAGACATCTTCCTCTGAGGGCCACTGTGGCGGTCAGAAGGTTTCAGCTGATGACAGACTCATTTCACATCTAGTAACAGGGACA
>NW_024815443.1:0-2267 GCF_019175285.1 Sceloporus undulatus
TTCTATTATTATTATTATTATTATTATTATTATTATTATTATTATTATTATTATTATTATTATTATTAAATACCTTGAAGGTATCATGCCCTGTCTGAGCTGGGAAGCTAAGCAGGGTCAGACTTGGTTAATGCTTTGAAAGGAGAGTACTGGGGACTATGGTGCTGTAGGCTATATTTAATGGAACCTTCTCAGAATAAATCTTAAATATCCTAGGAAACCCTATTGCGATGAGGGTTACTGTTTTGTTGTTATGTACCTTCCAGTGTACTCCAGCTTATTTTGATCCTCTCATGGCTTTTTCTTGGCAAGATTTATTCAGGAAGGGGCTGCTATTGCCAGCACTGAAATGATTGGACTCTTCATAGCAGAAAGACAGATATTTCTCAAATTTTTTGGTATGAGCTATTCTGCTATAATGCCAAATATCTCGCTCAAACCCCTGCCATGCAGGAATATACAACTAAGGCACTCCTAAAAGATGCCCATCCAGCCTGTTTTTATTTCCAAAGCTGAGCCCACCTTCTGAAACAGTTCCACTGTTGAATGGCTCTTACAATCAAGAAGTTTTTTCTAATGTTTAGCTAGAATCTGTTCTTTTTGAACCCACTGGTTCATGTTGTAGTTTCTAGAGTAGAAAACAAGATGATATCCCTTCAGATATTTACAGTTGGCTGCCACATCACTTCTCAGTCTTACCTTCTCCAAGCTAAAGATGCCCAGTTGTTTCTCATAAGGCTTGATTTCATGGCCTTTCACTATCTTTGTTGCCCCCTTCTGAACTGTGGGGCCCAGAACTGGTCACAGAAAGGTCTGATCAAAGCAAAAATAGTAACACTACTACAGTTCTTGAGATCCAGTGTGGTATAGTGCTTTGGATATTGGTCTATGACCAGAATTCGAATCCCCGCTCAGCCTTGGTGACCTTGGGCAAGTCACCCTCTTTCAGATTCAGAGACAATGGCAACTCCCCATCTCATTATAAGAATTCAAAAGGAATGTGCAGGAGCCCTGGCAACACCACCATGTGTTTAGTTCCTCCTATTTGCTCCTGTAGGCAGGGACTATAAACAAAAGACCGGCCCCTATACAGTATAGGGAGGAGCTAGCCTCCCTGAGCCTCAGTCAATAACGAGCCAAGTGAGTAGCAAGGTAAATCAAGGAACTGAACTTTAGTAACATCAGCTACCTGAGGTATGTCTGTATCCTGAGAAAGGGTAATCTCTGATGGAAAGGAGAGGCCAAGCACTCAGGCTGCTCTCTCAAGAGTGCCATAGTTTCGGGCAGCCAAACACAATTGGGGGTGAAGGGAACTCTCCACCCATGATATCCACAAGTGGTTAAACCCTTTTTGTTGTTGTAATTTTTTGGGAGGGAACACAGGAGGATTTGTATCCATGTGCTCTCCCATAGTATCCTTGGGTTGGAAGAGACCCCAAGGGTCATCCAGTCTAACCCCATTCTGCCATGCAGGAACTCTCTATCAAAGCATAACCGATAGATGGCCCTCCAGCCTATGTTTAGAAGTGGGTGGCAGAGGCCATGCTCTCTCTGTGGAGGACATGAAGCCATATTGTGCTTTATTGTGGGATGGTCTGTGGCAGCCAAAAAAGACCATTTTAGAGTTGGAAGCTTCAGCTCCTGGTGGGCCAAGTCTAGTTTCCTTTACAGCCATGCGGCTGTACAACACAGAAGAGGAGTCCTCTGCCTCCTTACACACCATCACATTATAAGAATTCAAAATGAAAGTGCAGGAGCCCTGGCAACTCCACCATGTGCTTCGCAGTCTGCAAAAGGATCCCCCACACCTGTTGGGGTCCTGGGTGCTATTGGGGCCAGAGAAGGGAAGGAAGGGGGAGACCAAGAGTTTATGTCCCCATCTGCCCTCCTGGCAGAGTCCCAAACCTTATGCTAGGCATAGTGCCTGCAATGGCCATGGCAGAGGCTTCATGGCCATGCCTGCCCCGAGCGAGGGCATTAGATCTGGCAACTGTTATATGGTGGCTAGAGAGAGAGGGCCCCTGGTACTCACCTTTATCCTGTGTCTTCTGGCTGGCTTGACTCCCTGACGTTGGCCCTGTTTCAGGCTGTGCAGAAGTGATGCAGAGAAAACCCTTGCCATGGCTTTTGGCTGGCCTGTCCCCTGTACTCTGGTCCCGAATGGACTGAGCAGCGATGTTGAGAAGGGAAGTTTCCATAACTTCTGGCCAGTTTCCTCACTGATCCCTGGCCTTAAACAGGCTGGGCAGAGGTGATGCAGAGAAATC
>NW_024815444.1:0-2267 GCF_019175285.1 Sceloporus undulatus
ACCTTCTTCTGTGGTTCATCCAAAATGGCATTGGGGTTTAGAGGGGGAATTGTTAGTAGTGTCAATGTTAGTAGTTTTAAGTTGTTGGTAAGTATAATGGGGCCTAGAACGGCTTGGGGGAAGGGAATCAGTTGTGGAGGCTATTAAATGACATTATTCCATATTTTTAGGCAATACAATGTGGGGGTGCCCCTGAGATCCCCTGGGAGCCAATATGACCCCCCCCCATATGTGACAGTAGTCCCTCCCTGTCTTAGAGATGTCTTTAGGCTGTTTTAAGGCTGCTCTCTGGTGCTTGATCCTCACCAAAATTCGTGTCCAGTTCCCAGCCCCCTTACTCTGCCTTTCCCAATGAATCATATGTATATTTATTATCCATCCATTCTCAACAAATGGGCTTCAAAGTGTCCCTTTTATGCATCACACTCTGTGGGTGTGTGTCTGTGATAGAGAGAAGGAGGGAATGTGAAAAACAGAAAGGCAGAGAACAGATAGTGAAGGTGAAATGCCGAAGCAGTGCAGATGGGCAAGAGGGAAGGTTGGAGAGCGGAGGGAGAAAGGGAAGGGGATCAGGCCTCTGGGAGCCAGGAGGGGAAGGCAGGAGCAAAGCCAGGATCTCCTGGCTCTTTGCGGAGAGGAAGGGACCTCTGGGAAGGGCCAGGAGAGAGGCCTTGGTGATTGGGAGGCAACCACCAAACTCACAGATTTTAAGAACTGAACTGGTGAGAACCGGCTCAGACCCTTGTTTTCAGACATATTTAGGGGTTCCATTTAGCAATTATGAGCAATGTCTATGAAGAGAGGTAATGGCAACACACAAATTCCTTTTTCCCTAATGTTTCTTTTCCAACCTGAATTTGCTTAGCTCCATGGTTGAATCCAGAGGCTCTTTGTCACTCAAAATCCTGGAGTCTGGGGAAGGACACTCAAAAGTGCTATGACTGTGATGGTGAACCTTTGCCACGTGTGCCAGAAGTGGAACTTTGCCCAGCCCCCTTCCTCCCCACTTATCCTTCCTGCCCTCCAAGTATCCCAAATGGGGCACTTGGAGGCCAGGGAAAGGTCCATGGGAAGGGAGGCAGGGGGGCTGCCCATTCCTCTTCTCCCCCTTTTGCCTTTCTTCATACCCAAATGGCTCCAGAGAGCCCCTTGGGGTGAAGAAAGGTCTGGGAAGAGGAGGACTGGGGCTGTGCTCAAAGCTCCGCTCCCTCATGGGCCTTTGCTGACCCTCAGCTGTCTCTGGGAAACCCTGCCTAGAGGGTGGAAGCTCCGCCCATGGAGGGTGGAAGCCACAACCCCTGGGCCAGAAGCCCCACCCCAACACGCAGCCCTATCCCAAGGGGCCAGAAGCCCCACCCCCTGGCATGTGAACCTAAAAAGGTTCGCCATCATTGTGCTATGATTTTGGAGGAAATTCATACTTAGCTCAAAGGAGAGATTTGGGCAACAGTGACCTCAGGATTCATCCCAACTATACAAGGCCTGAAAGCACACAGAACTCCAGAAGCTTTTCAAATAGGTTTTTGTGTTTTATTTAGAGGGAAAGCAAAACACACACACATACATAAATGTGTTCACACGCACGCGCGCGCGCACACACACACACAAACTAGGTAACAAAGGTGGGAGTGATGAATAGTGTGAGGCTTTCCTAAAGGTAATACTGTACTAGATCAGTGATGGTGAACCTTTTAGAGGCTGAGTGCCCAAACTGCCACCCAAAAGCCACTTATTTATTGCAAATTGCCGTGTCCCTCTGGCTTTCTAGTAACAAACTCTGGCAAAATCTGTGCTGGGGTGATGGCACACGTGTCCATAAAGAGGCCTCTGAGTGCCACCTCTGGCACATGTGCCATATTTTCGCCATCACTGACCTAGATGGATCTCGAATTCAATTGCTGCAGGTCCAGAATAGGGAGAGAAGACAGTAACTTCAATGGCAAGTGGGGCTGGCGAGTGTAGAGAGGTGTTTAGCAATGTAAATCAACAGAGGGTCTGTCTGCAACTGGACTGATGCTGAAGAAGAGCCCGTTGGGGCTGATATTTATACTGAAATGGTTGCCTGGGGGCAGAAACCGAGCATTCAAAAAGGTTTAAATTGCTTTAGAAAGTTTTTTGTGTGGGGAAAGAATTGTCTGAAACTGAATTAAATGAAATGGTTGCTTGGTGGAAATACTTCAGCCCAAAAGGATTATCACACCGACTCTCAGGTCCTTCTTAGCTCTGAATTCTGGTCCCATTCAAAGCCAATGTATATATAGCACAGT
>NW_024815445.1:0-2267 GCF_019175285.1 Sceloporus undulatus
TGAGAGTGTGTGTATATGTATACAAATTTTGCCCAGAAAGCCTTGATAGGTTTTATATATATATATGTGTGTGTGCACGCACGCGCCTGTGTACACACACACATATATATACAAATTTTGTCCAGAAAACCAGTTTTATATGTAGATATATCTTTATATTTGAGTGTGTGTGTATATATATATATGTGTGTGTGTGTGTGCCTGTGTACACACACACACACACACACATATATATATACAAATTTTGTCAAGAAAATCCAGATAGGTTTATATATGTGCGTGTGTCCTTATATTTGTATGTGTAGTTATGTATATATACACAAATTTGCCCAGAAAACCCTGATAGGGTTTATATGTCTTTATATTGATATGTGTGTGTATATATATAATTTTGCCCAGAAAACCTAGATAGGTGTGACTATATATATATGTGTGTGTGTGTGTGTGTATGTATACACCATTTTTGCCTAGAAAACCCCCTGATAGGGTTGAAATAAGTCGTAAACGACTCAAAATCACGCAACAACCACAACCACTTAAAACAGGGCAAAAGTTCCTCAGGTGGGAGATTATTTTGGCCAGGAGGACAGCCCTGCGCGCCTTGCCTTGGTTGGGGGAGCTTTTTAAAACAACAATTATTACTATTATTAGTATTATTAAGCCCCCTCCAACTTTAGCACTTGAAAAGCAGTGGCGGGTCGAAAGCGGTTTCGCACAGCCAGGCGTCTCTCTCCCAAGAAACTCTTCTCGCAGACTAACATGGCCCCAACCCAGCCAGCCCTCCTCCTCCTCTTGCGTTGAAGGGAACAAGGAAGGAAGGCAAGTTGTGGGGAGGAGGAGTCTCCCCAAAACAGGGACCCCCTGAAGCAGCAGCTTTCCAGGGAAGCCCTTTGATTTAAGTTTACACCAAGGAAAATCTCATTCAGACTCTTTTAAGAAGCTCAGGGAAAGGGGGAAAGGGTGGGAGGAGAGGCAAGGGAGAGAAGGAGAAGAAAGGGAGGAAGCATTAGAAGAGGAGGGAGAAGAAAAAGAAGAGACAGAGGAGGAAGAAGAAGAAGAAGGGGAGGAGGAAGAAGAGGAGGAGGAGGAAGAAAAAGAGGAGGAGGGAGAAGAAAAAAGGAAGAAGAGGAAAAAAGAGGGAGGAAAAGGAAGAAGGGGAGGAAGAGAAAGAGGAGGAGGAAGAAGAGGGAAGAAGAGGAAGAAGCAAAAGAAGAGAGGAAGAAGAAAAGGAAGAAGGGGAGGAAGAGGAAGAAGAAAAGAAGGGGGATCTGGGCAGGGGGTTGGGTTGCATCCGACCTTCCCAGCTTCTGAAAGAGGGAGGGCAATAAAGAGAAGAGACCCCAGGTTTAGGAGGGGTCCTCTTGGAGGTGCTCTTCATGCCTAGATTGGAGCAGAGCAGGTAGGAAGGAAGGAGAGGCAGCCAAAATGTCAATGAAATAGTATTTGAGGGTTTAAAAAAAGGAGGGGTTGCTGCTGCTGCTGCTGCTGCCAGGAGGCTTCCTGCGTTGTGCGTTGCGTCGTGTGTGTGTTGTAGTGTGTTGTGTGTAGGCGTGTGCCCCTGCCCTCGCCGGGGGTGGCTCCCATCTTCCTCCTTCGGAGGCTCCACCACGTGGCTTCCTCTTGCAAACATTTTTCACTCCTTTTTCCAGGTCGATTTTATTTAGGGGCGGCGCCAAAGGCTTCTTGCCTGCCTCCAGCCTCAGAGACGTCTGGTGTGTGTGTGTGTATCTCTCTCTCTGTGTGTGTAGGGGGAGTGTGACACATGAGTTGCGACTCAAAAGGAGTCGGGGGGCTGCTGCTGGAGGAGAGAGAGAGAGAGAGAAAGAGGGAGGGAGAGAGAGAGGGGGGAGAAAAGCCATCTTTTCCCAAGCCCGCCATACCAAGTTGCATCCAAACCCACCCACCAGCCCTATTGATTCTGCAAAACAGGGAGCCTCTTTTCTCCCCCCTCTCTTTCCTTTCTTTAGCTGTTGTCCCCCCATCTTCCCTTTCCTCCCCACGCCCAAAATAACTGGGGCTTCTCCCCCCCAAAATACTACTTAACTGGGCCACCAAAACCAAACCAAAAACTTTATTTTGTGTGTGTTTGTTTGCTTGAAGGGTCTGGGTCCAAACTTTGCTCACCCTCCCTCCCCACCCACAGGGCTTGAGATTACTATTATTATTACTATTATTATTATTATTCTATTCCTCCCCCTTTCCTCTCTCTTTCTCCCTCTTTCTTTCTTTCCTTCTTTTTCCCTCCCACCTCCTGGGACTTCCCTCCC
>NW_024815446.1:0-2267 GCF_019175285.1 Sceloporus undulatus
TTAACTGCCATGGCTCTCAGTGATATGGAATTCTGGGATTTGTAGTTGTGTGACTGTACAGAGGCATTCCAGGGGGGAAAGTCACTGTGTGCTCAACAGACTATAGCAGTGTTTCCTAAACTTGTTGCCAGGATTTCAGATCCCCCGTTTACTGACCAGTAAAGTCCAAACTACTTGGAAGACCAGAGTTTGTGAAACACTGGTCACTATAGCAAAGCCTTTGACTGCATAGATCATGAAATGCTATGGAATCCCTTAAAGTCATGGGAGTGCCAATGCCTCCGATAGTCCTGATGAGGAATCTGTACTCAGGATAAGAGGCTACTATCAGAACAGAACATGGAGAAACAGGATAATTCTCAATTGGCAAAAGGCTGCATCTTATCACCCCAACTGTTCAGTTTACATGCAGAAAATAAATGAAGAGCTGGTTTGAAAAGGAGGAGGGAAGATAAGAGGAAGGAACATCAGCAGTCTTAAGATACATGGATGATACTATACTACTATCGTAAAACACCACGGACTTGGAACAATTGCTAAGGAAGGTCAAGGAAGAAATGGCAAAGGCAGGCTTGTTACCGAACATAAAGAAAACAAAAATAATGACTAGGGAAGATCTACATAAATCCAACCTAGATAATGAGAAAGTTAAAAGGTTTCTTGTATCTTGGAGCAAACATTGATCAGAATAGGAAACTGCAGTGAAGAAATCAAAACAAGACTATGAATGGGAAGGGTAGTCATGAAGGTCCTAAAGTCTAAAGATATACAACTGAGCACTAATGTCCAGTCCATTGTGTCCCCTGTTGCCATGTATGGCTGTGAGAGCTGGGCAGTAATGGAAGTGAATGAGAAGAACATGAATTCATTTGAGATCTGGTGCTGGAGAAGAGGCTGAGGATACTGCAGACAGTCACAAAGACAAACAAATGGGTCTAAGAACAGAGCAAGCCTGAAATCTCCCCAGAAGCCAAAATGACTAAACCGAGTCTGTTGTATTTTGGCCACATCATGAGGAGGGATGAATAATTAAGAAGGAGTAATGCTAGGAAAGGTAGAAGGGAGTAGAAAGAGAGGAAGGCCGCATGCCAAATGGCTAGACATAATTCGGGAGGTTATGGGGCTGAATCAAGGGAACCTGAGCAGAGCAATGGAGGATAGAGGGCTTTGGAGGTGGCTCATCCGCAGTGTTGCTGTGAGTCGAAGGCAGCTAATAACAACAAAGCAAGTAAAGACTTAAGGGTTTTATTTCAGTATCAGCTTCTGTGGGTTGTGATTCATTTTGGCTGCATCTGCACTGCAGAAATCATCTCATCTGACACCACTTTAACTGCCCTGGCTCAATGCTATGGGATTCTGGGAATTATAGTTTTGTGAGTTTTGTGTTAGCCTTCTCTGTCAGAGAGCTCTGGTGCCACAACAAACTACAGTTCCCAGGATTCCATAGCACTGAGCCATGGTAGTCAAAGTGGTGCCAAACTGGATTATTTCTGCAGTGCAGATACAGCCTTTCTCAGATGCTTGGAGTACAGTAAAGTAAGATCATATGCACACACACACACACACACACACATATAGACATATACATACACATGCACACACAATTAAATGATTGTGGATTGAGATCAGAATGAACAAAGGATGGAGGCAATAGCTATTATAATACTATTATAGGTGATATATAAGAGCCCCCTTAATTGTCCTAATCCTAAATGGGTCTTTCGAAGTCGGGTTTGCCTCCTCTCTCCCTGTCTGGTGCTGTTTTTAAATTAAACATGTTGAATTTGTAAGATGCCTGAGTGGCTGCTAGGAAATGAAAATGGTTGCATTGTAAGAGAGATTTATTTTGTATGATCCAGTGAAGGATCCTATTGATTCCTTTGGGGATACATCTGTGGTCCAAACCTATGGTTTATTTTCCTTCTCCAAGATTAGTACACATAGAATTATAGGCCCCAAATGCATCATTAATGATTCCTTTTGAAGTGAATGAAATGGAAACAGGCTGAACTATGGCTATATTATGGCCATTTCCCATTCTATTTTGTCTATCTTCAGTCCATGAGGAAGAGGCTTAGGGCTCCATGTTGGGTCTGAAGAAAGTGATGCTCTCCTTAATGCTATCCATTTCCCTTTCACTCAAGGATTTCCAAAATGTGTCTGTTTCTGGGAAGATCCAGCAGCTGCACAAGAGTTGTGGGAATTCGCTTGTAGTGTATTTGGCCTAAAAACTCTAAAGGCACCAATGCCCATTTGATCTTAGAAGC
>NW_024815447.1:0-2267 GCF_019175285.1 Sceloporus undulatus
TGGCAAAATTCCCTCTCTGGTTTTCCCCACAAGAGGCAATCCAAAGACTTGAAACTAGGCAAAAAACAGATTGGCTAACTTATGCAAAGTTATTAAAGAAAGATAAGAAAGAAAAGTTGGAGTTCAAAACGCAAAAGGAACTTTCTGATGAGAATATAAATCTAGATTGGTTTAAGTACTGGCAGTTAAGAGAAAGATTCAAATCAGATTCTAAAACAACAGATTTTGAGGCTGAGCAAAGCGAATTTGGAAAAATAATAGGAAAAGAAAACCCAAAATGGATAAGAGAATTTTACAAACTATTGCTAAATTGGCATCTAGAAGATGAAATAGTAAAGGAAAATATGATACAGTGGGCAAAAATTTTTGGTTATTCAATAAATTTGGACAGATGGGAAGCAGTCTGGAAAAAAAGACTAAAATATTCGGCCTCACAAAATCTGAAAGAAAGTTACTACAAAACATTTTTTCGATGGTATTTGACTCCAGAAAAGATATCAAAAATCTATAAATCAACGAACAACTTATGTTGGAAATGTCAAAAAGAACCTGGAACCCTATATCACTGCCTTTGGTCATGTAAATTAGTCAAAAACTACTGGAAAAAAATACATGAGACAATCAACTCAATTCTACCAATAAAAATTAAATTTCTGCCTGAAACCTTTCTATTAAATATGTGGGAAGAAGAAGCAGACAGAAAGTATGGGAAGATTTTGTATTACTTGATTTCAATGGCAAGATTGGCATTAACACAAAAATGGAAAGGGAAAAGGATCCCCAGTAAAAAAGATTGGTTAATTAAAGTATATGAGGCCATCGAAATGGATAAATTGACTAGATTACTGAGAGATCAAACTCTAGAAGAAGTAGATGAAGAATGGGATAAAGTCCTAGAATGTTTAGCTAATGAATGGGGAAATATAGCAATAGTTGGCTTAAATAAACAATAAATAACGGATAAAACTTCTATATTACATGCATAGCAGAATACAAGATTTGGAGAGTAAAAGAAAAGAATAAAACTTTAAAACTAGGAAGATCTAAAACAAATAATGTAAGTGGAAAGGTACAGATGTAATACGTAAAGGATCAACTAATAGAAAGCAGTAAGATCAAGTACAATCGGGAACTAAAGAATAGATATGCATACTACCACTGTGGATGGATTTTTAGAGAAACAAAAGCTAAACAGAACAAGAAGGAATTTCAAAAGGGTAAAAGAATAGAACAATTATACCCATCAAGATCAGAGAGAGAAGTCTGGTAAGAATGAGAAGAGAAAATGAGAAGATGGAAGAGGAAGGAATGAATGAGGGTAAAGTAGGTGATGGAAGGTGAGTGTAAGTAGTAAAGTAGGAGAGGCGAAGGGGGGCAGAGGGAGATGAGAGGGTAGGAGGAAGTGAAGTGAGAGGGATGAAGTAGGAAAAGGGAGGGAGATATAAGAAGTAGAAAGTAGAAGGTAAACTAATGGGAGTTAAATTTGTGAAGGAATAGGTTACAAGAAGGAGAGTAGAATGGCAAAAAGAAGAAGGAGAAACAACAACATTAAAGAAGGGGAAAGAAGGTGCAAGCAAGGTAATATCTACACCTCACTATTGAAATAGGGAAAGTAAAACAATTGAAAAACATTTGTTACCAGGTTACATGGTCTTTCCCGACACTTCTTTCCCCTCCTCGTGCTTTGTATGCTTGTTCTTGATTAACCTACGCTGCTCAAGTTCCCTCATGTATAAAATGTGTGTGTCGATGATGTGAGGTATGTTTGTTAATATTGAATGTGGTTTTTTTTTAATTTTTAATAAAAAATCATAAAAAATTAAAAAAATGGGAGCTTTCCATATTAAAAGGATAATATAGTTAGTGCTAATAGTTGTATAGAAGAAAATTGAAAAGTCAGAAAAGGAGTGAAGGTGGGGAGAGATAACTGAATGGGCTTTTGAGAGTTCCCAAAGTCAATGCAAACATCTTCCAATTTTGATTATAGTATGTGTTCTATTCCTATGTTATTGATTCCACCCAAGTAAACCCTCTGTAATACCCTGAAAAGAACAAATTAATTTTTAAAAATTGCATAATTAAACAATAATTGCATAAAAACAACCCTTCACCATGCATTTGTTTTATTTCAGTTTCACATCTCAGGAACAGAACTAGTCAGCACATATGTACCTTTTAAAGGGTGCATAATTACTCAGTCAATTTCATTTTCCTAGTTTGGTTCATATCAGAACTATAGCAAGCTGCTTCCCAGAGATTTAAAGTGT
>NW_024815448.1:0-2267 GCF_019175285.1 Sceloporus undulatus
AAAAAAAGAAGATTTATAGTTATAATGTTTTTTATACTTTTTAATGTTTTGTAATGATATAATGGTTTTGTAACAGTTGAAGTAGCAAATTTGTTAGTAGGATGTATTTTTTTAAATAAAAATATTTATACCTAAAAAAAAAATATATACCTAACCTTAACACCTACCCTAAACCTAATCCTAACCCTGATGCTAATTAACCCTAACCCTAACTAAATCCTAACCCTAACCCTGACCCTGACCCTAACACTAACACTAACAATTAATAAACCCTAAATATAACTAAACCCTAACCCTAACCCTATCCTGAACTAAACCCTAAGCATAACACTAAACTTAACCCTTACCCTAAGTAAACCCTAAAACAAAATCTAAACTGTAACCCTAACCCTTATACTAAGTAAACACTAACCATTACCGTATATGACCCTAACCCTAACAGTTACCCAACCCTAACCCTAACCCTAACTCTCATCCTAAACCTAAACCTAACTGTAACTAAACAATAATCCTAACTCTAATTATATCCTAATCCTAACCCTAAATAAAGCCTGTCCCTAACTCTAACCCTAACGCTAACTAACCCTAACCGTAACACAAACCCTAATCCTAATTCACCCTAACTATAACTAAACCCTAACCCTAACCATTACTAAACCTTAACTATAGACCTAACATTAACCCTAACCTGCAATAAACCCTAATCCTAACCATAATCTTAACCCTAACACTTCCCCTTACCATAAAAAACCTAACCCTAATCCTAACTAAAGCCTAATCCTAACCTAACCCTAACTGTATATAATCCCTAATCTTAACATCAAACTTAATCCTAACTGTAACCCAAATCCAAACCCTAACCCTGACACTAACTATTCCTAACCCTAAGCTTAACCCTGACCCTAACGCTAAGTAATCCTAATCCTAAACCTAACCTTATCCCTAACCCTAACTAAACCCTAACTAAATCCTAACCATAACCCTAACACTAACCCTAACCTGAACTAAACCCTGACCCTAACATTAACCTTAATCCTAAACCTAACCCTAACTAAACCCTAACAATAAATAAAACTGAACCCGAACCCGAACCCTAAACCAAAAACTAACTAATCCCTAACCCTAACCGAAATCCCTATCCTTTACCCTAAATAACCCTAACCATAACCATAACCCAAATCCTAACTAAACCCTGACCCTAACTAAACTCTAACCCTAAACCTAATCCTAACTGCAACCCTAACCCTAATTCTAACCCTAACCCTAACTTACCCTAACCGTAACCCTAACACTAACCCTAATCCTAACTAAACCCTAACTTTAACCATAACCCTAACCCTAAGTCTATCCCTGACCCTGAATAAGACGAACCCTAACCCTAACTCTAACCCTGACCCTGAATAACCATAACCCTAACTAAACCCTTATTGAAATGCTAACTAAACCCTAACCCTAATCTTAACCCTTACCCTAAACCTAATCATAACCATAACTGTAACCGGAATCCAAACTTAACCCTGACCCTGAATAACCCTATCCCTAACCCTAATCCTAACCTTAACCTGAATCCAAACCCTAACCATGGCCCTAACTAACCCTAACCATAACTAACCCTAAACCTAATTCTAACCTTAACCTTAAAACCTAACCCTAGCCCTAACCCTAAATGCCAACCCTAACACTGATCCTAACCCTAAACCCTAAATCTAACCCTAATTCGAAATCCTAACTGTAATCCTAACCCTAAACCATAAACCCTAGTCCTCACCTGAATCGGAACCCAAACTTGAACCTAAAACATAATCCTAACCCTAAACCCTAAACTGTAACTCTAAACATAACTCTAACCCTAAGCCTAAAATTGACCCTAAACCTAAACCCTAACTGTGAACCCAACCGTAACTCTAAACCCTAACCATAACCCTAACACTAACCACTAACCCTAACCTTAACCGGAAACCATAAACCCTAGCCCTGAACGCTAACCCTATCCCTAAACCATAAACCCTAAACCTGAACCTGAACCCTAACTCTAACTCTAACTTGACCCCTAAGCTTAAGCCTAATCCTACCTTTAACCCAAACCCTAACCCTAACTTCTACCCAAACCCAAACTAAATCCCAACCTTAACCCAAACCCTAACCTAACCCTAACCCTAACCATAATCCTGAACTTAACCCTAACTAAACCCTAACCCTAACCTTAAACCCTAACCAAACCCTAACCCTAACTAAATCCTAACCCTAACTAAACCCTAACTCTATCT
>NW_024815449.1:0-2267 GCF_019175285.1 Sceloporus undulatus
AAACAGTTGCACATCCATCCTGTAGGAATGATTTAACCTTAATAAGATGATGCCAAGTTATCATTTGTTTGACTTGTTGACAAAGTTGCAGGATAGGTGTGTCCTTAAGTTGCAAGTCTTCTGAACTTCTTCTTAGCTGGATGCTTTGCCACTGAGACTTAAGTTGTTTTGCCACTGTGTTTTCCTCATCATATGCATAAAGCTTGTCTCATTCAAAAAATTTCCTGTTTTTATAGCTGTTTTGCTTCTCCTAGCTACTGCTACTCCATCCATTAGATTCAAAGACATGGATTTAAAAGCAACGGTTGTATGATTTTAATGTTGTAGAAATCTAGGTCAGTTGACCTTGAGCCCAATGATATCAGCAGAGTGGACAAGGAATGGGGAAGCAAATGGAGGAGAGGATATAGTTAGAGGTTCTCTAGGAATACAAGTGCTACAGCATTATGAACCTGATTCATTCTTTAGACTTAACAGGCTGGTTTTGAAAATTGTCCAAAAAGCAGAATTCTTAAATTTGACCTGAGGTCTGCATTAGCAGCACTTAAACACCTAAGAAAAGAGTGTATGCAGAGCCCAAACTGAAATACAGTGCTATTTCTGTTGGAAAGCACATTTTCCTGCTATCTAGATTTGCACTGTGGCCCTTGTCAGGGTAGAGCTCTATCCTACCTTTATAACCCCTTCCCAAACTTGGTTTTCGTTTAAGACTGTGGCTATGATGGAGGTTTTCTGAAACTACTTGGTCTTAGAGCAGGGATACAAGAACAGCCAGTTTCTGAAGAACTTTCTCTCCTGGGATTTAGCTTTGGAACTGAACATTTTTGAAGAATTGCCCTCCTGAGATTTGGTTCTCTTTTCTAAATCCATGCTTTCGATTGACATAATAGCTAAAAAATTAAGTGATTACTTAAATGACTGAGTTGCCCTTACATTTTCCTCACATGGCTGCTTAATTTGCAAAAGTGGTTAATATATTTTTATCTCAATGCTGTGTCCCTGGGTTCTTCCTCACCATCCTATTTTTGATCAGCTAAAGCAAGAAGCCTAATTTATTTTCTGTTGGTATCCCTAGGGTAAAAAGTTCCTCCTTCTAGGACGCTTCTGATATTGTTTAGCTACCCATCCTTTATCCTGTAATTTATTCTCATTAATTCTAGTTTATTTCTCATTCTTCACTAGTCTTAAATAATGTATGTTTACTCCTTTCAAGCTTTGCAAGAGTGTTTGGAAGGTTCTCTCCCCTTGGCAGTAACATTGATAAACTGTGCCTTTATTCAGCTCTTTGATCTTACTTTTCATTCTAGCCTCTAAGTTTCTTGTTCTAGGTTTTATATAAATTATATAGAAGTACAGTATTTTTCTAATGTAAAGAAGGACTTAAAATATTCCTAAAAGTTTCACACTGGTGGAATTGTGCTTCTTTACTAAATTGGTTGTCTATTTAGTGAATCTCCATAATTGGAAAGCTTACATATACACCTTTTTCTGGGTTATGGTGAAAACACACACACACACACACCTCAATTAAAGATGTAGATGTGTTTCTGGGTATACTTCTTTAACAAAAGATTTGGGACCAGCAGCAGAAATAACAAGGAAACAATAGGGATATATTTCTGTAGCACGAAAAAGGAGATCAGTTCAACATGTTTCAGCAAACTTTTTACCTAAAACTAATAATGTCCACCTGTGAAATGAAACAACCTGGTCACATAAGCCATGAATAAATAAACCAAAATATTTTGAAACGTCTAGAGACCATGTGAAAGCTTTTTCCAAAATGCATCCCCCCAAGTTGATTTTTTTTTCTACTTTCACCAATCTCCACTTTTGTTATTATTTCTATTTTGGTGGCCAAACTTATAGATCTGTGTTCTTCAACATGCTTGTGGGAGCTGATGAGGCAGATTTATCTTCTGCCCCCTTTTCTGTCTGTTTTGGTGTCCATGCAGCTGCTGTGTACCTTTAATGCTGTAGGTAGGCACACACCGCTACAGAAGTGTTGGCTACCAGAGAATCTCATTCTTTCCTACCTTATGCTTTCATGCCATTGTTACTGAAGACACACTGGTGCAAACTGACATCAAAACTCAGTGTTTCTTCAATCTTCTTTCACCCTACTCCTGATGCTGATGATGGTGATAAATTTCTACCAGACAGAGGTGAAGACAAAAAAGGGTATTGGCAGATTGTAAGCCTGAGGGCAAGGAACAACACTGTAAAAAGACTGGTTAACAGATATGCTTGTACTGCAAATACAATCA
>NW_024815450.1:0-2266 GCF_019175285.1 Sceloporus undulatus
AGGGCCTGGCCTCCCTGGGTTGATTTTCCTCTGAGCCACAGCTAGAAGAAGGATCAATTCAATTCTCTTTCCAGCCATTAATTTTCTCCGCTATCTGTCAAGTTCTGAAGGGAGAGAGGGGTGAGAGACTGGAGAACAGTGAGTTTAATTAAGCAGATAAGCAGCAAGGGGATGGGACGGAAACAGTTTCCCCAATTGCCTTAGACCCCTAGCCACCCAAAACCAAGCCCCAGATTTCCCACTGTGAACGTGGGTGGGAGCAGGAACCAGGAGAAAGGGAGAGAAAATTATAATAGTTTTGTTTGATCTCTTTCTTTCATATTAATTGACCGCCTGATTAGAATGCAGTTGCAGTCCAAGTGGCGGGTGACATTTTGTTCCTGTCCCAGTCGCTGTACATGACATACCTGACATTTGGAGATGTGGGATGTGGAGTGGTTGGGTGGTAATGGTGGGGGTACCTCTCAAAACTGTGGCTTCCACTTCCCAGCCGCTGCCAGAATCCCACCTCCCCCTTTTTCCCAAGCCCCTTGATAATCCTAGCACAGCCTGTCCAGATTTTGCTTGGCACGTTTCTATCTTCAGCTGCTATTCCTGGAAGCATTTTCACACCCGCCTCCGGGGCTGTTTGTGTGTGTGTGTGTGGAGGAGTAGTGGGTGTGGAGGAAAGCATCTTGCACAGAAGCTTGTGTGTGTGTGTGTGTGTGTGTGAGAGAGAGAGAGAGAGAGAGAGAGAGCAAGCATGATATTTTGGTTTCTGGATCTGGGTGCTGACACCTGTCTCTGGAGGCGTCGAGGGAACTGAGCAGAGGCAAGAGTTTGGAGCTGAAATCTCTGCCAACACCTTGTCCAAAAACTCTCCAAGAGTGATCTACAGAAGGGATCTGATTTCACCAGAAATTTCAGCTGCTTGAATTTACACCACCTCCACATGTCTTGGGATTTCCCTCAACTCTCTTTAGGAATCCTATTCCTGACCCATGAATCCCATATTTGTGATCCATTGTGGTGTTGCATGGCACGGGGGCAACAAGCCAAGCCTAAGACCTGAGAGGAAGCACTAAGGCTGCATCTACATTGCAGAGTCAATGCAGTTTGACATGGCTTTAACTGACATGGCTCAATGCAATGGAATTCTGGAATTTTTAGTTTTGTGTGACATTTAGCCTTCTTTCTCAGAGAGCTCTGATACTACAACAACTGCAAATCCCAGGATTCCATAGGATGGAGGCTTGACAGTTAAAGCAGTGTCAAACTGCATTAATTTTGTGGTGTGGCAGCAGCCTAGGTGGCAGTCCCCAAAACATCTAAGATTTGCCCAAGACATTTTTGCTGTCTGAAACAAAAGCCAAATTTCTCTTCTACACAGCCATTAAAGATGCATGAGCCCTTTCCAGTTTTTCATCTGGCATCCCTGGTGTCAGCTGGTGGAGTCCATACCTGGGAGGTGGTGATTTCACACTTGGTTTTAGTTTATAATTTTAAGGGATCTACTTAAAGTGCTGGTTGCTAGCCCCCAAATTGATTTCAGCACCTTGGATGGTTCCTGTGTTGTTTGGTCTAAAATCCAGAGTGGATTGACTGGCTCATTGAGCTAGATGCCACCAACCACCAACTCTCCCAATGTGGGAAGGAGAATCCCAATAGCAGGATGCCACAGTGGAGAAAGCCCTGCCTTTTAACTTCACGCAATTGGTTGTTCCCACTGATGGGACACAGAAGGGGCTTATCAGGCCCACACAACTCTGCTTTCTATCATTGTGCCATCATGCTGCCTGATGGTATGAGAGGAAGAGTGCTAGGTTTTGATCAAGGAAATCTGGGCTCAAAATACCTGACCAACCACAAAACCCACTGGGCCACTCATAATTTCTTGACCTAATCCACCTCGCAAGTGGCTGTGGTGGTGATTTATGCTTTCCCGAGTCCCTTATATAAAGGGCAACATATAAATATTTTGAGGGGATTTGGCTTATGATGTTTCTTTATTGTATAGATCAGGGGTCGGCAATCTACGGCCCGCAGGCCACATGCGGCCTGTCGAGCCGTTGGGACCGGCCCCAGCTCGGTCCTGCTGCCGACTGCTGCCACCAAAGGCCCCGTAGGGCCTTTGGCCTGTCGCGGAAGCACATGGGGCCTCCAGCGCAGGTGCGTGGGGCCATTGGCCTCTAGCACAGGCACATGGGGAGGAGGAGGAGGAGGAGGAGGGAGGACAGAAGGAAGGAGGAGGAGGAAGGAAGGAGAAGCAGGAGGAGGAAGAAGAAGA
>NW_024815451.1:0-2266 GCF_019175285.1 Sceloporus undulatus
GAGTTTATCACACTACTTACCTTCTGCCATGCTCCCGTTGCCCCAGTGTCACCGATCTGTGATGGGAGCCTCCTGGTGGGATTGCAGATGGTACTTTTAAAGGGGAACGCTTCCGTTTTCATCATGGAAGTGTTCTCGCAATTGTTTTAAAAAAGGGCCCTTTTTAAATAATGGATCAAATCGCTATTTTAAAAGGGCCCTTTTTAAAACAATTACAATAACACTTCCATGACGAAAACAGAAGAATTCCCCTTTAATAGTGCCACCAGGAGGCTCCCGCTGCAGTGGCCTAATAAAGTTATTACCTGCCTGTGAATTTATTTGTTTGTTTTACTCATGGACCATGTGATTAAATATATTTTTATTTGTTTTATTTCTTTTTTAAAAATCAGTATAAATCTTAAAGAGCAACTCTGGAAGCTAGTTTATAACTACAATGTTTCTCAAATACTAGGTAGGTTTGCACAAAGAGTATTGATGATCTATGAGTACATGAATGTATACTCTCCAACTATCCCAATTTGGTAGGGACATTCCCAATTAATCATCAATCATTCCACTTTTCAGCTGCTTTTAAAATGTCCTGGTTTCACTCTTCTGTTCCATCTTTCCACCTTTGTTCTCAGCTTGCATTATTTGCTGCAAACTAAGCTCAAAGTGTAAAAGCAGTTTGTCCTGAATTAATTCAAGAGGGGTAGAGAAGAATGTAATCTTGTCCTACCCTGTATACTTGGGCAAAAGGAAACTGCTGTAGCCTCTACTAGCTTGTTTGTTCTTCCTCAATAACTTTTATTATCCTAATCACACTCTGATATTATTTGTCAATGTGCGGCCTGGTTTTTATCTGTAAAATGGTGGAGGCTACATGAATGGGATGGACCTTACCATCTTTATACAAGCTAACAGAAGCTGGTAGCTACACAGTTTTAGAAAGAAAAGTGGCGGAACAGCTGAGCAAACACTGAAGAAAAGTGATGAAACAATCACAACTTGGACAGGCTTACCTAAGCTTAAAACCATTTCTGTTGATCTACAAATGGGAGAAAACCAATTGGTGTAAGACTCTATTTTGGAGACAGTCTGAATCTTAAAATATCTTTGAGCCCAATGTTTCAACAATCAGACACAATTTTTGCCCCTCAAGCTTCTCTAAATGGTGACTCAGAGTCTATGAAACACTAAAATCTAGCAGCTGCTGAGCTTACATCCTTGGAAACCATGACACCTATTAAAACAATGTCATAAATGTAAGTACATTGAAGTAGGAGAAAAAATTAAGTAGAAGTTGGTACTTAGATGCAGAAATCTATAGCAGGGGTTGGCAAACTACGGCCCGCGGGCCCGGTGAGGCCTTGGGACCAGACCAGTCCTGCTGCCGATTGGAGGTCTGGCAGAGGAAAGGCCGCGATGGAGGCCAGGACCTGGCAGGCCGCCGTCCTGGGCTTCCTCATGGCCTTTCCTCTGCCATACCCCTCTCTTCGGAGGGAGGTCTGGCAGAGGAAGGGCCACGATGGAGGCCAGGACCTGGCAGGTTGCCATCCTGGGCTCCCTCGCGGTCTTTCCTCCACCAGACGTCTCTCTCTGGAGGGAGGTCTGGTGGAGGAAAGGCCGTGATGCAGCTCCGGACCTGGCAGGCCACCGTCCTGGGCTCCCTCGTGGCCTTTCCTCCGCCAGACCTCTCTCTCCGAAGGGAAGAGAGAAGAAGAAGAGGAAAAAGAAGAAAGTGGAGGAAGAGGAACGAGAAGAAGAGGAAGGAGGAGAAGGAAGAAAGGGGGGAAAGGAAGGAGGAAGAGGAGGAAGACTAGGAAAGAGATGGAAGAAGGGGGAGGGGATGAAAAAAGGAAGAGGAGGAGGAAAAAGGGGAAAGGAAGAAGAAGGGGGAGGAAAGGAAGAGAAAGAAGAAAAGGAGGAAAAGGAAGGAGGAGGATGAAGGACTAGGAAGGAGGAAGAAGAATAGGAAAGAAGGAGGGAAGGAAGAGGAAGCAAGAAGAGGAGGAAAAAGGGGAAAGGGAGATGGAAGAGGGAGGAGAAGAAGAAGAAAGGGGAGGAAGGAAGAGAAAGAGAGATGAAGGAAGCAGAGAAGGAAGAAGGGGAGGAAGAGGAAAGAGGAAAACAGAGAGGAGGAGGAGGAAGAAGGAAGAGGGAGGACGAAGAGAGAGAAGGAGGAAAGAGAAGGAAGACTACAACTCCTGAGGCTGTGAATGGTTTTGGGGGAACTGCGTTTTGAAAGGCGTATGAGCAGAGTATGAACAGTGCTTGCTTGCTT
>NW_024815452.1:0-2266 GCF_019175285.1 Sceloporus undulatus
CAGATAATCTTGTACTTTCCATGAAAATTCTCTTTTCCCTAGATTTAGCAAAAGTATTATGGGACTGTGATCTGAGATTATTCTTGGTAGTATTTCTGTTTTAATCACATATTTACAAAATGTTTTGGATATAAATGCCATATCTATTCTGGACCATGAGCTAAATCTTCCTGAAAAGAAAGAAAAATCCTTTTCAATTGTATGCTGTGTTCTCCAAATATCTATTAGGTTAAGCGAATTAATCATATTAATAGCCGATTTGGGAAGTTTGCCCGTATTACCCTTGTCTGGGTTAAAAAAGCCTTTCCTTGACCCTTGGACAGAAACAATTACAGGCCAGTTTCGCTCTTACCATTCCTAGGCAAGGTAATAGAGAGGGTGGTCGCCATTCAACTCCAAGCAGGCTTGGAAGAAACGGATTTTCTAGATACATTTCAAACCGGATTTAGGATGGGTTACAGAATTGAGACTGCCATGGCCGCCTTAGTCAATGATCTCCTCTGGGCATCGAAAGCTCTTTGAAAAGGGGAAGTGGGACCCTGCTAGTGCTCCTGGACCTCTCAATGGCCTTCGATATCATTGACCACGGTATCCTTCTGGAACGCCTGAAAGAGTTGGGTTTTGGGGGCACTGCTTTCCAGTGGTTCAAGTCTTACATCTCAGGCCGATTCCAGATGGTGTCGCTTTGGGACAGTTGCTCGTCCAAGAAGTAGCGCAAGTCAGGCGCCCCTCAATGTGCAATTCTGTCCCCAATGCTATTCAACATTTACCTGAAGCTGCTGGCTGAGATTCATCACTTCATCTGACTGCTCAGGTGAATGCGACAGTCAGGAGCACTTGTTATCAGCTTCGGCTGATACACCAACTGCACCACTTCCTGGAGCAGGGAGACCTTGAAACAGTAATACATGCACTGGTCACCTCTCGGCTTGACTTCTGTAATGCACTCTACATGGGGCTACCCTCGTGTCAAGTTCGGAAACTTCAGTTGGTACAGAATATAGCAGCCAGGTTGGTTATGGGCTCTTCTAGAACTGCCCACATTACACTGGTTCTTAAATCCCTCCACTGGCTGCCCATTAGTTTCTGGGCAAGATAGAAGGTGTTGGTTTTAACCATTAAAGCCCTCCATGGCTTGGGTCCTGACTACTTGCAGGAGCGCCTCCTCCCATACAATCCACCGCAGACTCAGGTCCTCTGGGAAGAACCTGCTACAACTCAAGAAGACCAGACTTTCAGTGGTGACCCAGAGGTCCTTCTCTTCAGCCGCTCCCAGGCTCTGGAATGACCTCCTGATGAGTTCCGTCATATTTCCATCTTGGAAGCCTTTAGGAAGGTTATTAAGACGGATCTCTTCCAGCAGTCCTTTCCAGACTAGATTAGATCTATTGACCTGCCTCCCCCTCCCCTGACCCTTACCCTTGCCATCATTACTGTTATGGAAATTGTTATCTATCGTTCCTGCCCTCCCCTCTCACCTTCAGAAAACTACCCATTTCTTGCCCGAAAAAACTTTTTTAGTCTATTATGTTTGGAATGTTTTAAATTTCCTTGCTGTTTAATAACTTTTTATGGGTTGATTAATGTTTTTATAATTGGGAGGAGGGTTGGGGGTTTTTCAAATTTTAATTGCATTTCTTAAAATGTATGTTATTTTATTACTGTAATCCACCTTGATTTCTTTGAGAAAAGACGGAATATAAATAATAAGAATAAGAATAAGAATAAGAATAATTACATACTTTCAAGGGGGTCCAAGGCCCTTTCAGTATGCTCCCAGAACTGGGGACGGGGGGATGTTTCTGGGGATGTGGGTCTCTCTGTTGGTCCTCCTCTGCAGGGTTATTGTGAAGGAAAAGGTAAGTATTTGAGGGAAGTGCCTAATCCGGATCCTGTGGGCTTCTAAGCCTAGTTCCCAGATTGCCAGGCAATTGCCAGAGTTTTGAGGTCCCTCCGTCTCCCTCCTCTTGGCTTTGGCCTAGATTTTGGCTCTTCTCTCCCTCCCAGAGCCCCCTCCCACAGGACTCCAGAGAACACCCCCCCCCCGAAAAATGTTGCTTCCAATGCTATTGAACCCTATCCTGTGTGATGCTTTCTATTTGGCACGAATCCCTTCCCCAAATGAGGCATCAGAAGGGAGGGTCTCTCCTCTGCCCCACTTTCCAGGAGGGAGGGGGCTCCTCAAAGCCCTTTTTACCTTTGGTTCCTCCTCCCTTCCGTGGCCATGCCTCTCTCCAAGGGTCTCCCTGCCCTCTTTTCTCATAAT
>NW_024815453.1:0-2266 GCF_019175285.1 Sceloporus undulatus
AATCATATATAATAGAACGCTCTGCTCATCTTGTATCAAGTTATCCTAAATACCATATTAACAAAAATAATTCTGGACTCAAAGGTATAATCTTCTTTAAAGTACCCACTATATGGCTATGGATCTGCTTCCAGAATTTTTGAGCGTCCTTACAGGTCCACCATAAGTGGTAAAAGGAACCTCCTTTCTCACTGCATTTCCAACAAATGGGATTTCCCTGTTTAGTAATTTTGGCAAGTCTGGTTGGAGACAAATACCACCTATAAAATAACTTATAATAATTTTCTTTCAGATTATTACAGGTAGTAAAACATAGGTTTCTTTTCCATACGTTTTCCCAACTGGACATAGGTATATCTCTTTGTATGTTCTGTGCCCATCTTACCATGTTGGTTTTCACTGTTTCATCCCACATTTCAATACGTACTTAAAAGAAATGTATAAATTTTTTTTAATTAGTTTGAATCTAGTGCCTCTAATAATCTTATCAAATTCGGGCTGTGAATCCTCTTTATCTAATTCCTCTTTATCTCTTTTCCATTCTTCTCTAACTTGCAAATATTTTAACCATGTAAAGTGGGGGTCTAATTTTTGTAACTCCTCTTCGGTTTTCAAAACCACTACATTTCCATCTATTGTTAGTATGTTCTCGTATCTCAACCAATTACAGAGGTACCCCAGGTTACGAAATTAATTCGTTCCGCCGCCGCTTTCGTAACCCGAAAAGCTTTCGCAAGCCGAAACCCCATAGGCGCTAATAGCGAAAGCCGCGATTTGGTGCGAAAAAGCACCGAAAAGCACCAAAAATTTCTTTCGTAACCCGAAATAACCTTCGTAACCCGGAACAGTTTTTTTAAATTGATTTTTTTTCGTAACCCGGAAATTTCGTAAGGCGGCGCATTCGTATCCCGGGGTACCACTGTAGTTGTTGTATTACTTTCTTTCTTATGGTACGCCTCCTGTGGGGAGGTCCATTTTGGTAAACCTTTATAAAACAATTTTTTATACTTATTCCAAGTAGATAGCAGAGAATTCCTAATATACAGTAATGTTGTTTAAATTGTCTATTATCTTTATTTGTTCCATAACAGATATATGCATGCCAACCTAACTTTAAACCATAACCCTCAATGAAATCCATCTTATCATCTTCCAGCATAATCCAATCTCTAATCTAATTTAGGGCACATGCATTGTGGTACAATTCCAAGTTGGGTAAGCCCAATCCTCCTCTAATCTTGGTGTCTTGCAATACTTTAAGTTTAACCCTAGGTTTCTTTTCCTGCCACAAAAATCCCACAATATCTTTTTCCCAGTTCTTAAAGGGTATCTTATTTGTTACAATTGGCAATGTTTGAAACAGAAAAAGCATTTTTGGGAGAACCTTCATTTGGATTGTAGCAATCTTCCCAAACAAAGATAATCGTTGTTTTGCCCATTTTCTTAAATCTGTCTTTATATTCTCCCAAACCGGCACCTAATTGTTTTTATACAAATCTTGATTATTCTCTGTCAGGGTTATACCTAAGTATTTCACTTTATTGATCAACTGAAATTGTGTTAAGGATCCAAGTTCCTCTTTTTCTCTTTTTGACAGATTTTTGGTTAGAATTCCAGTTTTCTTTTTATTCACCTTAAGTCCTGATAATATACTAAATTCCTCTAAAACTCCTTCTAGTATTTGAATTGATTTTTTTGGATTCTCCAGAATGATCACCAAATCGTCCGCAAAGGCACGTAATTTAAATTTATATTTTGGAAATTCCAACCCTTGTATTCTGTCATCTTTTCTTATTTTGTTGTTAAAAATTTCTATTACTAATAAAAAAAGCAAAGGTGACAGTGGGCAACCCTGGCGGGTTCCTTTCTCAATACTAATTAAATCCGTCTTCTCCCCATTTACTAAAACCCTTGTACTCTGTTTACTATATATATTCATTATCCAATTCTTATATCTACCCTTAATACCCCATTCATCCATTGCAATCTCTAAAAAGTCCCAATTCACACTATCAAAAGCTTTTTCAATATCCAAAAATGTTAACCCCAATTTTCTACTTCTATGCATCTGGAAAAATTCTATCACATTAACAATTAATCTAATATTGTCTTTCAAATGCCTTCTTGGTAAGAATCCTGCTTGTTCTGGGTTAATTATAGATGTTAGTATCTTTGTCAATCTCTCTGCAAGGATAGTGGTAAAGATCTTATAATCAATATTCAACAACGATATAGGGCGGTAGTTCTCTATTAACTCAGGGTCTTT
>NW_024815454.1:0-2266 GCF_019175285.1 Sceloporus undulatus
CGCCCGTCTGTATAGGGCGCCGGCATCTTGCCGTACGGAATACGCGCGAGGGGCAAGGCGCGTCTGGAATCGGCGCCCCTCGCGCGTATTCCTGGTGCAACGACGGCGCCGCTTAGGCCCGTCTGTAAGGCGCCTATATTATCCATCCCCACAAAGGTTTCAGTGTAGTTCTCAAAAACAATTCTATCTGGACATTATGGAAAGAATGAGTAGAAAGGTGATGGGAGGAACAGAAGATTGACCTAATTCCCACTACCTTTTAAATCGGATCGTGAATTAGTTTGAATCAATTCAAACGAACCTAGTTCCCACTTAATCCAAATTGCTGAAGTGATTCTGAAAGGGAGGCCATGTGCTAGAGCCATTTGACCCATGTCTTTTTGATGCTGATTTTTTTATGCTTCTTTTTTGATAAATCAAATCTGCGCAAGTGTGATCCGCATGTGGATCAGAATCGGTTTAAATTTGCCCTTCATCTGGTGGAGCGGGTCCATTTTCAATCAATTCATGCCTGCATTTGAACCACAAATGGAGGGGGAAAATGTGATCGGAGCAAATGTAGTGGGGAAAAATGTGATCGAGGCAAATGTAGTGGGAACAATGCTCCGCTGTCGAATCGATCCATCAATTTGGATCGCACACCGATTTGTCTGTAAGTGGGAATGGGGCCATAAATGAAAGTAGGGAGTAAATAGGATGGGAGTTCCAATAAGTAGGATGAGTGTCTGAGTAAATTGTGTAAGAGAATGAGTAGAAAGAACAAGAGGAGGAGTGAGAAGAAAGGAAGAACAAAAGGTGACAGGATAGAAATATGAGAGCAGAAGCAGAAGGAAGAAGGTATAGGAAGGAATCAAAATAGAGAAGGATAAAAGAAGGACAGAGAGTGTAGGAAGGAAGGAAGAGAAGAGGAAAGAAGGAGTAGAAGATTAAAATAAATTGGATTAAAAATAGGAAGTAGGGAATAGAAAGAAAATTATGTATAATGATTGTTAGTCTTGGAGAGAATTGGAGATTGGAGGAGTTAACAAGTAAGATATGGTGATATCATTGTGGATAAAGATAATAAATAAATAATAAAATATTTATTTATATCCCGCTTTTTGTGAAAACAATCAAACATTTAAAAACATTCTGCATAGAATAGTATATATAACGTATTCTCCCCTTAAAAAAAGAATTAAACAGCTTAGAGATAAAATAAGCCATTCATATCTAATAAATGATGGGGCACAATAGTAGAACAATACAAAATATGTGGGAGAAGTCTCTATACAGCTGCGTAATTTATTCTGGAAAAGCCTGTAAAGCAATGTTTTAAGTATACGCTGATAATTACGTGTGTGTTTTTCTTTTTTAATAAAGCTAATATTTGAAAAATTAAAGGAAAAAAATCCATCAATAATTGAGTTCCCTGGATTGTTGTTTTCCAGACTTTAACCGAAACACATTTTTAAAGAGATGTTCCAAAGGCTCAGGGACCGAATGTTGCTCACCCCGATTTTACAGATTATTTGGCACATTTTCACAAAACCAGAGATTATTAGTGAATATTTCGTACCAAGATGAAGGGGGCAAGGAAAGGTAAGAAAAGATGGATTTGAGCCACACCTTGAGAAAGTGGGGAAACTGCTCTTCAACAAACTTCTTGAATTCATCCGGACTCAAGGTGTCCTTTTCCTTTTCGGACATCCGAGAGTACTTATGATACATGTCAATGAATTTATCAAACAATATCTCCATCTCAGTCTTCGACATTTTGAATGGCTTCTGCTAGCAACCTACAAGGAGAAAGGAGCGAATGGTGAAAATCGGTCAGTTTTTCTTTCTGTCTGTGAAAGTGGAAAAACAAAATACTACTATTCTTTTTACTCATTGGTCAACATCCACTGAAAGTTGACCATAGTAATTTATAACACGGGACAAATCCTGTGCAGAAACTAAAGTTAAACTGAAAACAACCCACAGTTGCCGGTTGTTTTTCAGACGACGTTTCCGTGAAAGAGAAATAACGCAAAAATAATCCGAATGCAAAGTCGTCAAAATCGGCACCTTTTTACTTTTGTTAAATTCCAAAAACACAAAGGCGCTTCTCGTTCGGATTATTTTTACCTTATTCCACTTTCGCGCCAACGCACCTGACAAGCAAGACCCGGATTTTAAAATGCCACGTCTGCATGGGATTTTGACACTGGACTATGACTCTGGAGATCAGGGTTCGAATTCCCTCTTGGCCATGGAAACCCACTAGTCACATTCTCTCAGCCTC
>NW_024815455.1:0-2265 GCF_019175285.1 Sceloporus undulatus
ATGGGCTCACTCTCTCAGCTGCAACCTTTCCATACAATCCTGGACTGAAACATTTAAACAAAGGTCCTCTTTCAGCTCCAGGAACAGAGACCTACCTTCAGTACAAAGACCCTGATTCCTGCAGCCCCAGAAAGAGAACTTCTTCAGTCCTTTATGGCCGGAGCTTCCCTGGGTCAGAGGCTGTCTCCTCAGCTGTAGAGAAGGGTTGCTCTGAGTGCGAAGGAGGAGGAGGTCCACAGGGCTGAGGGAGGGAAGGCAATGGGAAAAGATCAGTGCCAATGGCCATGGAGGGCAGAAGGTGACAATGCCTAGGAAACTCCCCTGAGTCCCAGCCATTCTAGGAATGAGTGGCAGGAGTGAGTCCAGGGGGCTGAGGGGGTCTCCTTTCCCAAAGGGGGAGGCAAGGACTGGTGGATCCTCCCCAGCTATGGCCCAAAGGAAAGATCTCTTTCCCATCACTCTCTCCCAGCCCCCAAAGCCCAGCCTCCCCACTGTCCCTGGATCTTCTGTCTCCCTTCCTCATACCCCCACAGACCCCTTCCTTCCTTCCTTCCTTCCTTCCTTCCTTCCTTCCTTCCTTCCTTCCTTCCGTCCTTCGCCCAAAATGGAAGGCCAGAGGCACAAAGGGACACACTTCTTTCCTTTTGGCCCAAGGAGCCTGGCTTCCTTCTCTCTCTGGAGCCTCAGGAGAGAAAGAGAGGCCTCTGTTCAACTAAGACTCAGAGAAGGTTCTGGAACATAATTTCTCACAGTCACCAGCAGCACAAAATGGCCTCCTGAGTCTCCGCGCTTGGCAGTTGGCAGTTTGAGGCCTTCAGGGAACTCAAAATGGAGGATGAAAGTCGAAAGGGACCCCAAACAGCCTAAGTCACAATGGGCCAGTCTCAATCCTTCAGGCAAATGTTATTTTCATTTAAGACCATCCCTATAATTTCAACAAACAAACCCTTTAATGTCTGGTCTAAAGATTTGCAATAATTTATTTGGCAAGGCAGAGAGCCCAGGATAAAAATGAGAGCACTCCAAGATTTGAAAGAAAAAGGAGGAATTGTCCTTCCAAACTTGCAAACATATTATAATGCAAGCGCATTTAGATGGTTTAAGGACTGGGTAAATTGAAGAGAAAAAAGACTACTTGTTTTAGAAAGTGATGGTCCAGAAAGAAGATGGCATGCATATTTGAATTAAGAAGGTGTCACAAACCATAAAAATTTCAATAAACATCTAATAAGGAAAGCATTATTAAAAAATTGGCACAAAAATTATATATGTGTGTGTGTGTTTGTGTATACACACACACACACACACAAAATAACAAGATGGAGTTCTGTACTAGAAGCTTTCCATAAAGAAGAGAAATGTAAAAAAGGGAAATGGATCACCTATAAAGATATTTTAATTAAAGATGGGGAAGATGAAAGAGTGAAAACAATAAAAGAAAGAAAGAAAGAATAGAATAGAATAGAATAGAATTATGCTGCTTAACGCACCACCAAATCAATGAAAGATTTAGAAAGGATATTAAGGTTGTAGGAACTGAAAAGGAAACAAATGAGTTAGATAATAATAATTATAATTATAATAATTATAATAATTATTTTTATAATTACTATCTTTTAAACCAATCCGGGCGGTTAACAACAGTAAAATATAAAATATGACAATTAAAAACACTTTATCCCTCCCCCCCTTAAGACAGTATTAAACAATATAACATATTAAAAACACAATATCAAGCATAAAAACAGCAATTAAAACTAAAAACCCTGATATCCCTCTGTTGATCCTCAACCATCACTAAGATGGGGCCACGGGAGGAATGAGGGAATCTGGGAACCTGGGCCGGGATGGTTAATCTGGAAATGCCTGCCGGAAGAGATCCGTCTTGACAGCTTTTTTAAAGCTGTCTAATGATGTCAACTGACGGACCTCATCCGGCAGGTCGTTCCAGAATTTGGGGGCGACAGCAGAGAACGCCCTCTGGCAGGTTGCTGCAAGCCTAGATTTTAGAGGCTGTAGTAAGTTCCTCCCAGAGGACCGGAGAGCGTGGGGAGGATTATACGGGAGGAGGCGGTCCCTGAGATAGCTTGGACCCAAGCCATTTAGGGCTTTAAAGGTGATAACCAACACATTGTACTGGGCCCGGAAGCTGATAGGCAGCCAGTGGAGGGACCTCAAAACCGGAGTAATGTGGTCCCTTCTAGATGTTCCTGAGACAAGATAAAATTCTATCCCAAGGCAACAAAAACAAACAAACAGATAACC
>NW_024815456.1:0-2265 GCF_019175285.1 Sceloporus undulatus
TGGCTTTGGTGCGACTTCTGGACTCTTAGGACGCATGCATCATTGAAACACCATACCTCCACTGTGACTCGAAGCAGCTTTATTTTGGCTGTCTGTAACGGGCCAATGCAATATTAGACCTATTCTCTCCAACCTGTTGGTTATGCTAGAAGGCTTGCAGCCCAACAATAAGTGGAGGGACACAGATTGCCCAGCTCTGTTCATGGAATCAACTTTCTCATGAAATCAATGTACTCCCAACTTATTTGGATTAGGACTCTGGAGACCAGTGTTTGAGCCCCTACTCGGCCATGGAAACCCACTCAGTGACTTTGGGTATGTCATATTCAGCCTCTGAGGAAGACAAAGGCAAATCCCGTCTGAACAAATCTAGCCAAAAAAATCTTGCGATAGGGTCATCTTAGGTTTGCCGAAAGTCAAAAGCAACTTGAAGGCATCACAAAAACAAACAAACCGAAAACTGTACAAAAACATCTAAACTATATTTTGAAAAACAAACACTCTAAAGAGATAAAATTAATAGTAGTTAAAAGACAGTATAAAAACCAAGGAAATAGCATACTATTAAGAGCCCATCATGGTCAATACCTAAAAGCCTGATGAAATAGGCAGGTATTCCATTGCTGGTGGAAGGATAGCAAGGAGAGGGCCATCCTAAACTTCACAAGGAGAGAGTTTCAAATTGGCAGCAGTCGCTGAGAAGCTTCTTTCTCTTTTCCCTACCAAATGAGCCTGAGAGGTTAGCAGGACATAGAGAGAAGCTTCTAGAAAGTCTTAGAGCTCAAAAGGCTCATACAGAAAGATACAGGTCCAAATCACACTACAGAAATAATCCAGTTTGAGACTGCTTTAACTGCCCTGGCTCAGTGCTAGGAAATCCTAGGAATTGTAATTTATTGTGACACCAGAGTTGACAGAGAAGACTAAATGTCTTACAAAACGACAGTTCCCAGGATTCTGTAGCATTGAGCCAGGGTAGTTAAAGTGGTCTCAAACTAGGTTATTTCTGCAGTGCGTTTTGGACTACAGTCTTTCAAACATCCTGGATCTGAGCTGGTTCCATCTCCGCCCCACAAATCAGTCACCAGCTTTAATAGCTTTGCTGGTCTCACCCTTTGGCCTTTTCCCTTGCCGGCTATTGGAATGTAGCCCTCCAAACTGAATTTTTTAGTTCCCTTACTTTACCGTTTCCTTTCAAATTCCCACAACTACAGTCTGTGTCCAGACTCCTTTTTCTATGGGGAGTATGGATTGCATATCAGGGCCCCCTATAATAATAGCATCACTTATTTTACTTTAACTATAAACTAAACTAAAATAACTGACTTTTCTCAATAAAGAGCGCAAGCTGGTGCAAATCATGAATTAAGACAAGGTATTTTTTAAAAAAAATATGATAAACTAGTTAAAAGACAATTAAATAAAATATCATACTAAAACATCAGCAAACCCATGCACAATCATTTAAAACATCACAGGAAAATTACGGCACATCATTAAAACACCTCAGTACATAGCCAGCTAGACAATCAAATGCCTGTTCAAATAAAAAGGTCTTCCCCTACCAGGAGAAAGAAAAAGAGCTTAGCTTCCCATGGAAGAGAAGTCCAGAATCTGGGAGCAGTTGGTAAGGTGTTCACCAACCATACATATGAGGGGGCTGGGTCTGAGAAGAAGTCCTCCCCGGAAGATCTTAAAATTTACAAAGGCTCATATAGATACAGATCCAAAACACACTGCAGAAATAATTCAGTTTGAGACTGCTTTAACTGCCCTGGTTCAGTGTTAGGGAATCCTGGGAATTGTAGCTTATTGTGGCACCAGAGCTCTCTGACAGAGAAGGCTAAACGGCTCACAAAATCACAGTTCCCAGAATTCCCTAAGACTGAGCCAGGGCAGTTAAAGTGGTCTCAAGCTGGATGATTTCTGCAGTGTGTTTTGGACCCTTGTCTCCCTCAGATGTCACTTCAAGGCAAGCTGGAAGTCAGGAGAATCAATTGCTCTTAGCAGCACAGAAACCACATAGGAATATACTATATAAAATATCTTAGTATTATAGTGTTGTTGTTGTTGTTGTTGTGTGCCTTCAAATCATTTCCAACTTTGGTAACATTAAGGTGAACCTATCATGGTTTTTGTTCTCTTGACAAGATTTGTTAGAGGGGATTTGTGCTTTCTTTCCTCTGTGGCTGAGAGTGACTTGGTCAAGGTCACTCAGTGGGTTTCTGTGGATGAGCCAGTATTTGAACTTTGGTCTCCAGAGAC
>NW_024815457.1:0-2265 GCF_019175285.1 Sceloporus undulatus
CTCTTCTTGAAAAAATACTTCTCACGTTGCACTGGATATTTTGTTCTAAGATTAATGCTTAAACTTGAAGCTGTGACTCTGAAAAGAAACATTGCTATGCTGTCACCGTCTCAGTCTTTTATTACCATGACATTTGAAAACATACCTTAAGTAACGTGGAAGGTGTTACCTCTCCTCCTTATAAAACAGATATATTACAGTTCTTGTTAAATTCTTTTTAAATTTGAAAATTTCCTTTTAAATCTGCAGAGAAGTCATGTAGAAAATGGTGAAAAATGTTAACCATGAAAAATATTTCCCTATAATTAGGTTGAAGAAGCTATTTTTAAAAAGGCATTAACAAGCATCAATAACCGGCTCTTTTTCCAGGACCTGCTCTGTAGGCACTTACCAGAAACTTGATATTCACTGGAAATACTCTTTCCTCTTCTAGAATATCTTTTTTTTCTTTACTGTGCTTTATATCATATCATTTAAGACCATGGAAAATAGCATCATTTTTTGGACAAAGGTTATTTGGAGAGCCAGGCAATCTAAAAGATAGAGTTTGGCAACTCACCTCAGCTGCTGGATCCCTTTGCTCCCATCTCCTTAGGAATCTACAACTGTTCATTCTAGAACTGAACTGCCAGCCTTGCCTTTTGTTCTGCGTATCTGAGAAGGATTATTCCACATCGATTGCATCATTTTGCCTCCATGTCCTGAGTAGTGGAGGCACATTAAATAGCATCACATTCCAAGCTTTTTCTATTCTTACATCCCAATATCCTTGATTTCAGACAAATAAAAGAAACATATAGAAAGTTCAATTGGCTAGATGAAGTTTTGAAGTTCTGATGGGGAAATGTTTGGTTGGTTTTGCTTATATGTCTCTCCTCCCACCCCATTTTTTTATTTTTTGGTATCTAACACAAATGTACACAATATCTTCTCTTATTTCCATTTTGTACCAATTCTCCCCCTCCTTTAACAGAAAAGTGCCCCCCAAGAAATGCCAAGTGTCTCCTATGAAAGCTCCCTTCCTCCTTCCCCTTGCTTTCTACTAAGCTTGATGCATCACTGAAAGCTTTATGAATGCGCCTCAGCAGAAACATCACCAATTTCATCACAATCACAATGTGCAAATGGCAAAGTGTGGGGGATAGGGAGACCAAGTGGAAGTTATGTATTTATTTTATTTTATTTAATATCCCACCTTTTCCTAATATGGGACTCAAATGGTTTGCAATATATTAAACCAAAACAGCTAAAACAAGATACAGGTTGAGTTTACCGTATCTGGAATTCTTAAATATTCCAAAAACCAAACCCTTTTCATGTATGGCTAAGATAGTGGCATTTTTGCTTTCTAGTGGTTCAGTGTAAACAACTGTTGTTTCATACACAAATTTATTTGAAATACGGTATCAGAGGACCTCTAGACTATGTCTATAGGATGTATATGAAACATAAATCAATTTATAGTTTTTTGTGGGTTTTTCAGGCAATGTGGCATGTTCTAGAAGACTTTCTGAAGATGCCAACCACAGATACTGGCGAAATGTCAGGAAGAAACTCTTCTAGAACATGGCCACATAGCCTGAAAAACCCATAAAAAACCATGGATGCTGGCCAGGAAAGCCTTCAACTTCACATAAATCAATTTTATGTGTAGACTTGGATCACATCTCCAAGATATCTCATTATTTACATATATGTGAATACAGGTATTCCAGAATCCAACAATATCTGAAATCCAATACACCCCTCATCCAAAGCATTCAGGATAAGGGAGCCTCGACTTGTACAGTACAAAAGTTTTAAAATTGTTAAACAATTAATCAAATTAAAACATTAAATGATTTTTTAAAAAAACAACCTATTTAAAAATATATAGCACACCCATTGAATATGCCTCTGTCCCAACCAGTTAAAGGCTGAAGGGTTGCTCTGGCAGCAGAAAGAGAGCAGAGAGGGGCCAAAGGGCCAAAGGAGGAGCTCTTGGGAGGGAGCTCCATAGCTTAGGAGCAGCCATCAAGAAAGCTCTTTGTTGACCAACTATGGAATAATGAGACAAGACACAACATTTGTGGTTAAACAAAGGCCATCTTTATTGATCTAAAACCTCATTCAATGTTTGAGACTTGGGGTCTGACAAATGAAGGGAGGAAGAACCTGGCACAGGTTTAGCTGGGGCCACAGCTGTCAACCTGTGAGACCTCCCCAGCCACTCGTGGTGGAAACACCAGACCCCAAGGGCAATCCAAAGAGACCGGTTGCCATCTC
>NW_024815458.1:0-2265 GCF_019175285.1 Sceloporus undulatus
CCAAATCAATATGTACTCACCCTGTCGTCCCTACTGCATCCATTTGTTTAACATTGACTGTGTCATAAATGGGCATTAATAAACGGGCATTAAAACGAGAAGCAATTGGTTCTACTGAACTCGCGTGCTGAATATGTCAAGCAAGTCCAAATTAGCCTATGGTCAAAAATTATGTTGATATAAGTAATTGGATATGACCACAGTAACAAGTCCCTTCTGGCATTTGTCTCTTGCGATTTGTAAGTTAATGCTTTGGTGATTATTTTCTCTACGAAGAAACTAGATATATTATGCAACCCAAAGTGTACACGAAGCCAATTAAAACTATTGTGTTAACTGTAATTAATTTTGGTTCGAGAATTAACTACTAAAGAACTACTTTGGGTTGGTTTTGACTGGTAAAGTTATCTGTTACATTTTATAATTGCAACTGTAAAATGAATAAGCTTTTTGGGAGGCTTTAAAACACTTAAAATAACATTTTGAAAGCAACATCTTAAACTCAAACAGTTAAATATAAATACTAATATGCTATAATAAAGTTAAATCACACTAGCTAGCGTTCTTTTACATCTATTTACACTTCTTTAAAAATGCACGTCTTTCCCTATGTTCAATCCAAGGATCTTATGGTATTATACAATAAACTTGACTGAGGCAGTTCAAAACATTTTTTTAAAAGGAGAATAACTTTAAAAGATTAAAAACATATTAAACCATTTAACTTTTAGAAGAAGAGAGTTTAAGGGCAGTCAAAACAGTTGAATTATAAGCTATTTAATACAGTGGACCCTTGTTATCCGCTGGGGTTTGGTTGCAAGATCCCCATGGATAACAAAATCCATGGATGCTCAAGTCCCATTAAATATAATAACATAGCAAAATGGTGTCCCTTATAAAAAATGGAAAATCAAGGTAAGATATTTGAAATTTATACTTTTTTTGAACATTTTCAAACCGTGGATGCTTGAATCTGTGTATAAAAAAATCCATGTAAGAAGGGCCGACTGTATGTTGTTTCCCCTACAAGGCGCTACTGGTGGTGCACATCAATCTGCCATAGTAGCATGACAAAACTGTGAGCTACATTAATCTGAGAGATAGTGGCTAGCCCAAGGTTGCCCAACAAGAGTTCGACGGCTGAGTAGGAATATGAAAAGGGGTATCTACACTCCTAATCAAACACTTTAACCACTACACCATGCTGGTTTCAATATAAAGAATGGATAATATTATTATTTTATTTTGCTGTTGTTGTTATTATTATTATTATTAAACTTTAATAAACTTTATTTATATAGCGCTGTAGATTTAATAAGGGGAATACCACATTGAGGTTCATAATAGTTCGTAAATAAGGAAAAGCCATTTCAAGAGCTACAAAAGTATACCTGTGCCAACTAATTATCTCTCCTAAGCCTAAGGCTGAGTGCGTTCAATCATGTAGAAAAGACAGATTTTCAAACGTCATTCCAGCTACCATCTAGTCCCTGCCTCCTTTTGACTGTCATAAGGCTAAGTGCATAAGAAGTTAATACTAATTATTGTGTGTCCTTATGGCAGAACGTTCTCGAGAATCACTAAATTCCATTTAATAGATTGAGATAATACCCCAACAATAAATCAGTGATTTCTTTGAAAAGAAATGCAAGATGTAAATTACATTCTCCTATTGTTGCTGGTAACTTAGAATCATAGAATCATAGAGTTGGGAGAGACCCCAAGGGCTATCCTGTCCAACCCCTTTCTGCCATGCAGGAAATCTCAGTCAAAGCATCCCCGACAGATGGCCATCCAGCCTCTGGTTAAAGACCTCCAAAGAAGGAGACTCCACCAAAATCTCCAAGGAAGGAGTGTGTTCCACTGTCGAACAGCCCTTACTCTCAAGACGTTTCTTCTAATGTTGAGGTGGAATCTCTTTTCCTGGAGTTTGCATCCATTGTTCCAAGTCCTGTTCTTACTCCTCCTCAATATGGCATCCCTTCAAATGTTTAAACAGGGCTCTCATATCACCTCTTAACCTTCTCTTCTCCAGGGTAAACATCCCCAGCTCCCTGAGTCTCTCCTCATAGGGCTTCATGGTTTCCAGACCCTTCACCAGTTTAATCTTCCTCCTTTGGGCACACTCCAGTTTCTCAATGTCTTTTTGGAAATGGGCAATGTCCCCTTAACAGAAATCTAATTTCTCTCAATTCTGTGATTAGAAATGTGTTTATCCGGTATTAACCCACTTGACCACAAGAACAAAAGTGACACAAATGCAGG
>NW_024815459.1:0-2265 GCF_019175285.1 Sceloporus undulatus
ATTATTATTATTATTATTATTATTATTATTATTATTATTATTATTATCTTATATCCCACCTTACTATCCATATAGGGACTCAAGGCGGCTTAGAAGACTAAGCAACAACATTTGTGTAATGTTGGTCAAATAGCCACACATGAATGTTGTATGTGTAATAGAATAAACAGTGTGAATGTGTTTGTATGTTCATACCCATTAGTGTGTAGGAGACGATAGGATGGGACCAAACATTTCCATACATATACAAATACAGCAACCCACCATAAAGAATATATATTGAGTTCCAGAAGGCTAAAACTATATTCACGCCAAGCTTGCCCACACCTTCCAAGGAGCAACATCATAGAAGCTTGTGTGTTTTCCCCAGAAACATGCATATCAATGATCTATTTCTTGGAGTGGCTTCAGAAACACAGCTTTTTTTTGGGGTGGGGGGGGGGGTTGGGGGGGAAGGCACATCTTCTATTCAGGGCATCCTCGGATACACTTTATGTGAGGTGAGATGAATACTGAACCCTCTAGCCATGCTTCAGAGTTGATACATTTGTGTTATTTAATGAGATTCCTTGTTAGGTGTTTTCCCAGTCAAACTGCTTGGTAGTTTTAGGTGTTCCAATACAATGAAAGCTCCCAGAAGAATAAGACTTGGAGTTGGGGAAAGTTTCCCTTTTGGAATCCCCTATACTTTATTTAATTATTTATTAAAAATATATACCACTTTCCTCCTGAATGGGACCCATGGTAGCTTACATATGAATCAAAATAAGGTACATGAATTAAAAATTAGCCAGAAAAAGTTTGTCAAATCAATAAAATAAGCTATCATACTAAAACAATGATACTTTAAATTGTTTAAAACCAAGAGGAGAACAATAAAAGTGTAGTACAGATGCACTTTACCCAAAGCCATTTTATTCACCAAATGCTTGTCCAAATAAAAAAAAAATAGTATTTACTGCTGGTGGAAGGAGGAAGGAAAGTCTGGTCTCCTGTGGCAGAGAGTTCCATAGCCTGGGAGCAGTCATTCAGAAAGCTGTCTCCCACATCCTCACTAGCATGCCAGTGAAAGTGGAGGGACCAAGAAGTTCTTAAAACTTTGGCACGTTCATATCTAGAAATACAGTTTTTCAGATCATCTGGACATGAGCAGTATAGGGCTTTATAGATCATGGCCATCACTTTGAATTGGGCCTAGAAATAAACTGGTAACCAGTGACATTGTTTCAACAAAGGAATTATACGTTTCCTATAACCACTCCCAATAAGCACTCAGGTTGAAACCTTTTCAATCCAATGAAGTTTCCAAGCAGTTTCCAAATGCAACCTCAATTAGCATGCATTACAATAATTCAAATGGGATATAATTCAAACGGGAAATTTCAAGGAAAGTATAACTCCACCTAGCACAGACTAAATCCCTATTTGATCTACATTTTAAAGGACCAGAAACACCTCTGCCTTGTCTGGATTACATTTCAGTTTGCTCATCTTCATCTGGTCTATTACTAACTTTAAACATTGGTTTAACACTGACCACCTTCCTTGGAGGAGAGAGAGAGAGAAAGAGAGAGAGAGTTGAGTGTCACCAATATATTAGTGGCACCAAACTCCAAATTCTGGCTAATCTCTTCCAGTAGTGATTTCGTATATATACTGAACAGTATAGGGAACAATGTTCTACTCAAGGAATGAAAAGATTAGAAGTAACGGGGTGGCTTTCATACTAAGAAAAGATATGGCAAAAGCAGTCAAAGAATATAATGTAAAATCAGACTAAATCATTTCAGTAAGGCTCCATGGTAAATCTATGAATATCACTATAACTGAAGTATATGCACCAACCACAGAGGCAGAACAGGAAGAAATTGATAGATTCTATGAAAGATTACAAGAAGAAATTGACAGCACACCAACACAGGATGTCAAACTGGTCACTGGAGATTGGAACACAAACATTGTAAGCAAAGAAGAATAAAAAACAGTAGGCAGATTTGGATTAGGCAAAAAAAAAAAAAAATGAAGCAGGTGAGAAGAAAACCAAACCAGTGATTATTCCAAAATATGATCTAAATAACATCTCAACAGAATTTACTGACAATATAAGAAACAGATTACTATTACTAAACCAAGAACCAGAGGAACTATAGTCTGAAATCAGGAACATGATAAAAGAAGAATGCAGACAGACACTTTCAATAAACAAAAGGAAAGAGAAAAAATATGAAAGAAAGACAAAACACTACAAGCAATAAAGAAAACAAG
>NW_024815460.1:0-2265 GCF_019175285.1 Sceloporus undulatus
TCCTTATATACACATGATAATAGATAATAATAAAGGCTGCACCTACAATGTAGAATCAATGCTGTTATTTATATATAAATGATTTTTGGATCTATCTGAAATACAGTGGTACCCCGGGATACGAATTGATCGTGTTACGAAATTTCCGGGTTACGAAAAAGTTAGATTGGAAAAAACTGTTCCAGGTTACGATGTTTTTTTTCGGGTTACGAAATTTTTTTCGGCGCGAAATTCAAACGCGCGGCTTTCCAGCGCTAACGGAAAGCCCTTTTCGGGTTGCAAAATTACTTGGGTTACGAACGGAGCGGCGGAACGAATTAATTTCGTAACCCGAGGGAGCACTGTATAGAGATCATCCCAAATTCTGAAGAACTATACAAAGCTTCTCTTACTTAATCCTGAAAACCAAGAATTGACATTTCTCCCAACATGTTACTTAAATATTTCATTATCAGTTCCCAAATACTGACAATTTTCCCTAGGCTTTCGGGTTTCATGGCTTTTATATGGGGTAGATGTATTAAATAATGTGTTTTCACTTTTGTAAGTTTTTAACCTTAATTTTATACTGTTTTAATGGTCTTATTTTGAATAGGTTTTTTAAAATGATTTTAAAGGCGTTTTATCTTGAGAGCCGCCTTGGGAGAAAGGCAGTGTATAAATAAATAAGCGAATGCATGAGACATATCCATTTGTCTCTTTCAGCCATTTCCAATAGTTTTAATGACCAATCTTGCACCAAAAGGATTGAACTCTCTTTCCATTTCGATGCTATTAAGATTCTGGCTACCAATGTCACATAATTCAATATCTTAGCATCTCTGCCGGACGAAGAAGCCAGTGAAGCTTTGAAAATTTGCATGATGCAACTTTTTTCCCATTTTGGGTGGCCAATAAAGGTATATATTTTGTATTGTGGACAAGTCATGGTTTCCAAATCTTTAATCTTCACTCATCCTTTTCTGGAGACATTATTCCAGCTTGTCCACATCCTCTTGAATCGTGGTGCCCAGAACTGGACACAGGATTCCAGCGGAGGCTTGACCAGAGTAGAATACAGTGGCACTATTACTTCCTATGATCTAGAGTCCTGCTGATTCAGCCTGGAATCATACTAGCTTTTCTGGCTGCTGCTCCACACTGTTGACATGTTTAGCTTGGTGTCTACTAAGACCCCAAGATCCGTTTCACAAGTGCTCCTTTCAAGGAAGGTGTCACCCATCCTAAGCTGAGCCTGTCATACTTTGGTCATGCCACGAGAAGACCTGAATCACTAGAAAAAGACAACAAAGCTTGGCAAGGTACACCACGGGAGCCAGGGTGCAGTAATGGACTCCTCCTGCCCTTCCCTTGGCCTCCAGTTGTGGACGATGGATCTGGAGACCAGGGTTCAAATCCCTGCTCGGCCATGTAAACCCACTGGGTGATCTTGGACAAGTCATACGCTCGCAGCCTCAGGGGAAGCCCATGGCAAACCTCCTCTGAACAAATCTTACAACCCCATGATAGGTTCACCTTGGGGTCATCATAACATCCTGCATTTTGCATTGCCTTGGCCTCCTTTGCGGTGATGGCAAACATTTCTAGGTCCGCGTGCCAGGGGCAGGGCTTCTGCCCTCTGTGGGTGGGACTTCTGCCATCCATGGGCAGGGCTCCCACCATCGGAGGCAGGGCTTCCAGGGCAGGAAGAGACAGCTAGAAGCTGGGGGAAATTAGGGTGGTGACGGTCATGTGCTGTTGCTCCTGCTCCTCCTGCCCTTCCCCTGGCCTCCAGCTGTCTCTCAGCTGGGGGAGAATAGGGGCCCATGGTGGGGAGGAGCAATGGGCCCGCGCCCCTGCTGCCCTCCGCGAGGCTTTGCCAGTCCTGAGGTCTACTTCCAGGGACCATTGGATTTGATTCACATTTCTGCATGTGTTTTGCTTCAAATTGTTTTAAAAGGCTACTGGCTCTTCTCTTTTAATTTGCCATATTTTAAAATACAGATTAAGCCCACTTAAATCACTCTTGTCTTAAATTGCATTGCCATCTTGTGGCACCTGTGAGACTAACGGAGCAAAAGAAGTTGAAGCATAAACTTCTGTAGACTTGGTCTCCGTCCTCAGATGCATGGAGTCAACAGGTGCCCAGGAAAGACCTCAGATCCTTCCTGAGCACCCTCTCACTCCTTCCATCTGCCGAAGGAGATCAAGTCTACAAAAGCTGATGCTAAAACATCTTTCGAAGGCAAAAGACCTGGTCCAGCTCCTCTTGGCTTCTCCACTGGG
>NW_024815461.1:0-858 GCF_019175285.1 Sceloporus undulatus
GTGGTGTTATCAGTACGCTGATGACACCCAAATATGTTTCTCTGTGCTTCCGACTGATGCAGTGACTAAGGATGGCATCTCTCCTCTGAATGCCTGCCTGGAGTCGGTAATGGGCTGGATGAGGGAAAACAAACTCAGCCTGAATCCAGAGAAAACGGAAGTACTGGTGATAGGTTCCCTCAGGCCTTAGAAAGGAAATTCATCCACCTGTCCTGAATGGGGTCACACTTCCCCTGAAGGACGAAGTTCACAGATTAGGAGTACTTCTGGACTCGTCCCTGCAGTTGACATCTCAAGTAGATGTGACGGTCAGAAGTGCTTGTTATCAACTCGGGTTGATACGCCAACTGCGACCCTATCTGGGCCAAAGGGACCTTGAAACTGTGGTACATGCTCTGGTAACCTCTCGCTTAGATTTCTGTAATGCGCTCTACATGGGGCTACCCTTGTACCAAGTCCGGAAGCTTCAGTTAGTACAAAACATGGCAGCCAGATTGGTCACTGGTGCATCCAGATTTGACCATATAACACTTATCTTGAAAGATCTTCACTGGCTGCCCATTCGCTTCCGAGTGCAATACAAGGTGTTGGTTACTACCTATAAAGCCCTACATGGCTTGGGCCCAAGTTACTTGAGGGACCGCATCTCCCCATATGATCCGCCCCTCACACTCAGAACATCTGGGAAGAACTTACTGGTAATTCCACCTTCCAAATATGTTGCCACATCCCAGATGGCCTTTTCAGTGGTGGCCCCACGGATGTGGAATGATCTACCTGAGGAGCTCTGTCTGACAACCCCCCTAGAAACATTCAAAAAGAGGCTTAAAACTTTTCTTTTTTGTCAAGCCTTCCCCC
>NW_024815461.1:958-2265 GCF_019175285.1 Sceloporus undulatus
CCCCCCCGAAGAATGAAGCTGCCTACTCTGTTGCCATCAATTCCCTATGCTTACCCCTGAATGTGAACGATTGTGTTTAAAATGTTTGTGATTGCACAGTTTTATTATAGGATTTTATCTATTTTATGCAATGTTTTTATAGTTTTTAAATTGTTTGTACACCGCTTTGATCTGCGGAAAAGCGGTATATAAATAAAATTTATTATTATTATTATTAGTGAGTAGAGAACGCCCCTTAATTCTTAACGCTCTTATATTTTAGAGGATCACTTGTACAGAAAAGGCATCTCGTATGTGAGATCTTCAGTGTGGTGTCCATGAACATAGCTGTGCCTGTGGAATTTTTCATTGTGCATGCCAGACTCTCTGCACCTACTGATTTTTATTTGGTTCTATTCATAGAATCATGGAGTTGGAAAGGATAACAAGGGCCACCTGGTCCAACTCCTGCCACACAGGTTTGTTGTTGTTGCTGTTTATGTGTGCCTTCCAAGTCACTTCCGACTTATAGCAACCCTAAGATGAACCTGTCACAGGGTTTTCTGAGGCTGAGTGTGTGTGACTTGCCCAAGGTCACACACTGGATTCCAGGATGGCGTGGGGAATCTAACTCTTATCTCCAGAGTCATAGTCCAATGTTCAAACCACTACGCCATACTGGTATACACAACTGAAGCAACTCCTGAAAAATGACCATCCAACATAGGCTTTAAAACATCTAAAGATACAGTAGATAGTCTACCACCCCATGAGGCAGTCTGTTCACTCTCAAACAACTCTTACTATCAGGATGTTCTTCCTAATCCTTACATAAATGTGTATTTGGTTGCAATAACTTTCAATTCTTCAGTTACACTTAAAAACAAAACCACCCAACAACACCCTTTTAAATTAGGTGTTGCAGGGGAAAGCATTATCCACTGTTTCTGGGAATACCTTCGGACCTCACATGAATCACAAAGATATTCTTAGGGCCTTATCACACAGGAGGCAAAGCATCCAAATCCCATGGATAAACAGAGTTTAGATTAAGGGAATATCCTGCAAAAGCAGGGTGGTTTTCAGACACATCAGGCTAATTGAGCATTTACCCATGCAGAAATCAGGCAAAATTGCACCGCTTTTTACTTTCGAGATTTTCCCAAGAGTAATTTTGTAACTTTCTGCATGGGTTAATGTCATGTTAATGCTCAGTTAGCCCGACGCCCTCTGCTTTGCAGGATATTTCATGATTTAAACCCCGTTTATCCATGGGATTTTGGCACTTCCCTCCTGATAAGGTCCTTACAAAATACAAATCATGTGTG
>NW_024815462.1:0-2265 GCF_019175285.1 Sceloporus undulatus
GCAGATTTGGGCAGAGGTGTATCTAATATATTTGGCACCCTGTGGTGATAAATTTTTAATAACCCCTTCTCTCGTCAACCTTTCCCGGTGTTGCCCAAAATGCCAGGGTCCTCAGAGGGCACCACCAAATTAATATTTAATAGGGAGATTTTAATAGCTCAATTAAAGCTGCTGAGAGGGCTTGGGCAACTCAGGGCAGGGATCAAGCCTCTGCATAATGATTCCAAGAAGCAGAACTCCAGAATTCAAGGTCCAAGTGTAGTTTTACAGTGGTCCCTCCACATTCGCTGGGGTTAGGGGTGAAGGACCCCCATGGATGTGGGGAAAATGCAAATTAAAAAAACACAAGCCTTTTAAACTGAGAGAAGGAATCTCCAGCTTCTCCAGTGCAACTCTGGTCAGCAACTACCAGAGGTTGATCATAGGATCATGCCTAGAAGTGTTTTCTCTAGGAACCTAGGTTCTTCAGCACAAATCTATGGCCAACTTTTGGCAGAGTTGTGCTGGAGGACCTAGAGATTCCTAGAGGGAACATAATACTGTAGTCAAAACCGCAAATAATGAAATCCACAAAAGTCAAAGCCGCAAATGTGGAGGGCTGACTGTATTTGTAGATCAGAGGAAATCACCACTCAAACAAAGACAGTCACTCACACACACATATATAAAAACTAATAGTAACTATAGAAGGTGGTAGCAGACAGTGACTTTCATGACTGCTAAAGGTAATACTACACCAATTCCAGAACTGGAGGTTCCAATTGGGGGAGTCTGTGTGATGAAAGTGGCTCACCATGCTGCCTGTGGATCTGAGGTGGCCAGTGGTTGCTGAGGAGTCAGGTGAGATACAGTCAGTGTGTCTGACCTCAGAACAAGACTAAATTGGGGATGCCTTGGCAGGCATATTTATAGGGCAGATTTTGGAATTAAAATGAAATTTCCAGGAGTGAGGAATGAGAAGGGAACTTGTAAATGGCTGGACAATCCAATGCCTCTGGACAATGGGGTTTCACTTCCAGAGGGAAGCGTATTTGGGTTTCTGTTTATTTGTAAGCCCAAGGTCTATCACCCACCATCACTCCTATCAATGAGAGATTATGCAGATTCTGATCTTAACTGATCCATTCTGGCTGTGTGCTTTAGCTTTCCCCTATGCTGAGCCAGTCAGATCTCCTTATATCATGGCTAGTTCCCTGCCCCCCCCGGGGGGGGGGAGGGGGGAGGATCTCTTGAGTAGATGCCTAAAACATCCCTTTTGATATCAACTTGATATTGAAAAAGAAGAGGGGTGCAGACGGCCAGAGCTTCTGGCTGGGTGGCAAAGGGAGGCGACTCACTTTCTGGTCTGGCCAGCAGACCCACCACACCCAGAAGGCACAGCTAATGGATGGCAGAGGCACCCTGGCTGGCAGAGGGAAGCAGCCAGGGAAGTGTCTTGGGACTGATGGGAGTGACCACCCCACCAGACGTTCACCTCCTTCTCAGGTGTCACCCAGTGCAGTTTGTATCCCTTGCACCCCCCCCCCCAGTAATGCCCCAGAACCTAGGAATGAAGAAAACTGAGGGCAAAGAGCTTAGACTGGGGTTGTACAGCATATATTTTATATGCAGAGATACGCACTCATTGTGCTGCACCTCCCCTGGATTGAATACTGTGTCCAGTTTTAGGCACCACATTTCAAAAAAGATGTTTAGTGTGTCCAAAGGAGGATGACCAAAATGGTGAAGGGTCTGGAAACCATGCCCTACGAGAAGAGACTTAGGGGGCTGGGTATGTTTAGCCTGGAGAAGAGAAGTTTTAGAGGTGATGTGATAGCCCTGTTTAAATATTTGAAGGGATGTCATATTGAGGAGGGAGCAAGCTTGCTTTCTGCTGCTCCAGAGAATAGGACATGGAGCAACGGATGCAAAATACTGTACAGAGAAAGAGATTCCACCTCAAAATTAGGAAGAGCTTCCTGAAAATAAGAGCTGCTCAACAGTGTAATATGCTCCCTATGTTGTTGTTGTTGTCGTCATCATCATCATCATCATCATCATCATCATCATCATCATCATCACCATCATCATCATCACTGTGGCCCTTGGAATTTGCAGTATTTTGGTTCCACGAACACCTATGGATACCAAAATCCATGGATGCTCAAGTCCCAATATATACAATGGCATAGTAAAATGGTGTCCCATATCTAAGGCGGGATACACACCGCCATTTAGTACGTATAGGATACGTACTAGGGTTAGGAAGGGGCGGTGCTTCCACAC
>NW_024815463.1:0-2265 GCF_019175285.1 Sceloporus undulatus
GTCAGGTTTGTCCATGCCATTACGTTCCCAGTTTCTATGTATGGTTATGAAAGCTGGACAGTGGGGAAAAAAACCCTAATAAGAATTATCTCAGTTGAAATGTGGTACTACAAGGGAATTCTACAGATACCATGGACAAACAAAAAAGATAAATAAATGGGTTCTATAACAAATCAAGCATGAACTCTCCCTAGAAACCAAGAAAACTAAGCTGTGGCTGTCACACTTTGGAAATATTGTGAGAAGACATGCCTCACGAGAAAAGACAATAGTGCTTGGCAAGATAGTAGGCAGTTGGAAGAGGAAGACCACATTCCAGATGAATAGACTCAATGAAAGAAACCACAGCCTTGAGTATGCTCAAGCAGGGTCAACATGATAACATGTTGACTTGGAGGTCTCTCATTCATGAGGCTGCCATAAGTTGAAGTTGACTTGACACCAATTAACAACAAAAACTACATCTTAGTATAGTGAAGAAGGAATCTTGTATGGAATTCTGGGGAGTATCTTCCAGTCGGTGTAGACAAAACTGGGCTAGACTGACCAGCAGTCTGAATAAGTTCCTGCGTAATTTACTCTAAGTACATTCTGCTTTTTTCTTCAGTGCAGTGCATTAAACTATAATAAAAATGGGAACACATGCTTAATAATAGCAATTAAAACTAACATTTCCCTGAAGATTTACATCTGAGTGAGTGTCATGCCCAGCCTGGAAGATGGCTTGGAGGACTCAGAGGATGAGCTAGAGCCTCTGGGATCTGAACCTATAATGGAGGAGCCAGAGCCCCAGGGGCTTGAACCTGTAATGGAGGAGCCAGAGGCTGGCCCTAGTTCTGCTGGAGCAGAGTCTATGGCCCCTCCAGAGGTTCAGCAGTCAAGTTTGCCTGGTGCCGAGGCTGTGGACATGGAGGAGGATCTGGGCAGCGTGCCTACCTTCAATGAGCGTCGAGCAGAAAGAGAGGGCCTTCGAAGATCTCGGAGGCTTTATCAGAAACGTCTTCGTAATCAGGCACAGCTGAAGGCCAGCTCCTTGCCTTCTTAAGCACCTGGAGCATGTGTGGTTCTTTGCCAGTGGATATCTGACTCTTTTAGAGGAAAGACTCTGTCTCTGGCTCCTTGGCTTCTTGTCTTGACTACCCGGAAACTTGACCTTGGACTGCTTTATCTACCTGCCTATCTGTTACCCTGAACCTCGGACCGTCTGACAATTCTTCTGGTAAACCCTTTTGGCAAAGCTACTGCAACTCTCCAGGACTGTGTAGCTTACATTGACTTTGCTGTGCTGGGAGGGGGTTGTTTGTTTGATAACTAGCTGCTTTATCAGCCCTTTGGCTGCTTTCCCGGACAGTGAGACAGTTTTAATTTATGAACTGTTTTAATTTGTCTTAAATTGTTGTAACCAGTTTTACATTCTTTTAAACTGCTTTAAATTGTTTTAGCTTGTTTAATGTGTTAGTCTCTGTATTCTACCCTGAGACATTTTGCTTTAGGATGGTAAATAAATAAATAAATAAATAAATTTGATATCCAGTAAATTGTTCAGTAGGCATTAGCTGCTGATGTTCCCAAAATTAAGTCATAGAATGGCCACAACTCATAATTGTCATCACACATGGGCCACAAATATGCTGAACACTGGCAGAATGGAAAGCCCCATCAGTTTAATACTGAGGGATTACTACACTTGGCATTACAGCTTCCACAAGGAAGTCCTGGATGCCTCATTGCATGAGCTGCACAAATGTCAAACAGATCCTACCACAGCCTGATGTGTCAACTCTTTTACCCACTAGATTTCTGGCTGATATCACAACCTTTTTCTTTTTCTTTTTAATTTTTTGTTATTATTTTTTTAAAAACAGAAAAATATTTTAACAATTACTACAAATTCACTCAAAACATTTTACATATTCACATAATTTACACATATATTACTAACATAATACATAACAGATAATAGAACTTCCTCACATCTCATTCATGAATATCTCTGTTATTTCAGTAATTTGTTCTTTTCTTTTTCTTTCTCAGTCCTTACCCATATATACAAATAATATTATTTCCTTTCATTTAGTGTAAATATTTCTTTAACAGAATATTATTTTATTTATATTATATACATGGATTGTATCAAATTTATTCAGTTCTTAATACTTTATCCCATAAATACAGTGGAGCCCTGTTATATTGTGGGGTTTGGTTCCAAGATCCTCCGTGGATAACAAAATCCGTGGATGCTTAAGTCCCATTAAATATAATGAC
>NW_024815464.1:0-2265 GCF_019175285.1 Sceloporus undulatus
TCTGCTCTGGGCCCCACAACAAACTCCAACGCCCAGAATTCCATAGCCTTGAGCCAGATAAAGTTAAAGCGGTGCCAAACCGGGTTATTTCTCCAATGTGGATGCAGCCAAAGTCATTGCAATATGCGGAAGGCTATATGGAAATATCAAAAATATCCAAGCCAAGACTGTTAGGGTCTAGCTTTAAAACAGCGAGAGTAGCCGAAATGTGCCTTTTTGTCTAACTGCGCTTCCCTAAGAACTGAGACCGACTCCAAAAACAACACAAGTCACTTGAAGTTCAAACAAAAGTTTACTAGTGGCTTTAATCCATACAGTGGACCCTTGTTAGATGCTGGGGTTTGGTTCCAAGATCCCCCGTGTATAACAAAATCCATGTATGCTCAAGTCCCATTACATATAATGACATAGCAAAATGGTGTCCCTTAGAAAAAATGGAAAATCAAGGTAAATTTATACTTTTTTGGAACATTTTCAATCCGTGTATGCTTAAATCCATGTATAAAAAATCCGTGTATAAGAAGGGCCGACTGTATTTACATAAAGGGCTGTATCCCTAATCTAGCTAGTGAATAATAGTTCAGGTAAAAAGAAATCTTCATCTCACCATCTTCCCAAAGAAAGCTGAGAGAGGAGGAAGATGGAAAAGGAAAAGTTCATTTGAAAATCTTGGGAGAGAATGTCTGTTAGTCCCAAATGAGGGAGTGACCTAAAACAGATGGTTCGTTTGAATGAGAGAGAGAGAGAGGAGTTTGCATGCAGGAAATCCCTATCTATCTAAGTGTCTGTGCTATTGCTACTCTTGCAGACAAATTTTAGGGAGAGAATTTAAACAGAGAAACATTAGTTTTAGCTATGAAATTTTAACATTTTACCTTCCTCCGTATTTAATTTTGGGGGCATTAGATAGCAACTGTTAGACATCTGTATTCAGTATTTTATGAATTTTAGCTGTTTTTGTGTGTTGTATGCATTTTTAGCTATTTTATTTTACCTTTGATCTATGGCCGCAAATAAATGAATAAAACGAAAGTGGAACTATACCCTGATTGTGGCCAAGTGTGAATAGTATTTTTTTATTCGTCTCTTTTATTTATGTGCTGCCTTTCTCCCACAGTGGGACCCAAGGTTGCTCACAGAAGGAAAGTTACATGCCATGTATGTAGTAAAATGATTCCAAAACACCCCCAAGACGGGAGACTGGTGCTCTAGACTGTAATGCTATCTGGAACGCATATCGATAGATAATATTGTGGTGTAGTGGTTTGAGTGTTGGATTATAACTCTGGCAACCAGGGTTCAAATTCCCATTTTGCCTTGGAAAGCTACTGGGCTGATTTTGGGCAAGTCACAGACTCTTGGCATCAGACAAAGGCAAAGGCAACCCCTCCTTTGAACAAATCTTGCCAAGAAAACCCAGTGATGGGTTCACTTTGGGGTTGGCATAAGATGGAAATGACTCTGAAGGCACACAACAACAGTCCCTTTCACCTTTGTATAGGAAGTGTGTGTGAATACAAGTTGCCCTGTATCCATAAATCTTTGCCATTTTGATTTTGACTAGCGTAATTGGATTCCTCAGCCCCAAGTCATCTCTTGTCATTCCAGGAACATCGTCTTGAATAACCCTCGGAAAAGAAATGCTCTGTCGCTTTCCATGCTGAGATCTCTCCGTGCGGATATTCTGCATGATATTGAAAACACCAATCTGCGTGTCATCATCATTTCAGGTACTTGTTTTCTGCCATCTTGACCTCTTATTTGTAGTCTGTCATTTATTCATTTATATCTTTCTTTCAAGAAGGAGATTTGAGGTGGCTAACAACATACTTAAAAACAATACAGACCAAACGGCTGTTTCTTCTGACTATAAAATAACTAGGAAAGTCTGGTGCTACCGACTGCTAAAAATGTAACAGTTATGTATTCACTCTTAGGAAGTACATCTGTTCCCAAATATAAATAAGTAATAATCCATCTGAAACAATATATTCTGTTATTCTGTCAAAGACAAAACGTATAATAATAACTCATAGTCAGTGACAAGACAAGCCATACCTCATATTGGATTTCTATTATAATTGACACCACTATATGATTGTTTTTGATTGGTGTATTCTGAACCTTAAGGATTTCATTATGCCTTGCGTTGTTATTGATTTCAAGTCATTGTTATGTGTATTTTCTTTGACGGAATAAAGAAATATATTGTTCCACTTGGATTCTTGTTTTTATTTGAGAACGGGTGTAGTTTATAAGGGTTAA
>NW_024815465.1:0-2265 GCF_019175285.1 Sceloporus undulatus
GACTGTCAAAAAGGAAAGAAAAATACCTAAGTACCTAGGGATTGATTTAAAAAAAAAAAAGATAGGAAAACAAGTCTACAAAAGGCAATTGCCATGGCCCCACAGGCCAAACAAAAATAAAGAGGTAGTTGGTTCAAATATTTTCCTAAACTTCCAGTGTACACTTATAAATTTTCTCCACTTCTCATTACAGGGTTTTCCATTGGATTACATTCCTCCTTGGGAACCTAAAATACTAAAGGTCCAAATTGCCGATTCATTTTTTTTTTTGGCGGGGGGGGGGGGGGATCAAGACATGGCTCCTGATGTAGCCAATTGTAAAGATAGCTACCAGAATGCAATGACATTTTTAAATTATATAGTTGATCATTTATTTGCTTGGCCATCTTATCCACCTTGTCCTTTTTCTTTTCTTTTTGATGCAATGGAGAAACAAAATTATGTGGATTAAATTGGATAAGCCAGAGTTTTTCATCTCAAGGTAGTGATAATGTGGTGACCTCATGGCATGGCACTCATGAGAAAACCTATGGTGATTTCTAGTGGTAACCACCTCCAAATAGCATGTTGTAAATTCTGAGCAGTCTTTCTTGACTTCAACAGAGGACTAGTCCAGTTAGGTGATAGTGTGGACTTATGATCGGATGGGAGTCAAATTATCTCTTTTGCCCTAGGGCAAAGTTTGAGTCTGTGACTCAAAGACCATAAATGATTGGCTAGTGTGTTTGTGTGTGTGCTTTAAAAACAAATAACACTAATTTCAGCAATGACATCCTATGATATAGGGCATGTCTGCATGGGCCAAATAAAATGATCTCACTTTGTTTTCATACTGAAGTAGCCCAGGGACAATTCATGCCAAATCTGGGACTTTCCAGCACTTTAGGGAATTAGTCCAGAGGGGGGAAATTCAGAAATGAGTGGAAAATCCAGATATTCATACATGTGTATGGATTGTGCTCCAGATATTCATACATGTGTATGGATTGTGCACACATCTCTGTGTGCTGGGAGAGGAGTTTTTGGTGGGCAGGATTAGAAATAGTTTGTGTCCAGCAAGCCAGGTGTCTGTCACCATGTTTTCTACTTTAGTAAACATTCAGACATGAGATCAGCAGTGAGAGGTTAGATAGTCTACACATTCACTCTTCCTCCCCCCACCTCAGTGTTGCTGGTGACACTGAAGGAAAGCAAAGAGGACACCCAGGTAGTGGGAGGATATTTATTTATTTATTTATTTATTTATTTATTTATTTATTTATTTTTCCTTTCAAGGATTTATATCCCACCTTTCTCCCACAATGAGATTCCAGGTGGGTTACAAAAGTTAAATTATTAAATATTACTAACATTTAAACATAAGTCCAAAACAACACACAAACTAGTAAAAACACTTAAAAGATTAAGACAGTACACCACACTACACAAGTAAAATCCATCCACCAAATGCCTACCTGAAGAAAAATGTCTTCAGCTGCTGGTGGAAAGAGAGCAGGGAGGGGGCCAACCTGAACACCCATGGCAGGGAGTTCCATAGTCTGGGAGCAGCCACAGAGAAGGCTCTCTCCTGAGTCATTACCAACTGCACTTGCAATCTTCGCACTCAGGCTGCCTTGCATAGAGAGATATGGTCCTTCAGATGGTTTGGACCCAAGCTGTTTAGGGCTTTAAAGGTCAAAACTAGCACTTTTAATTCTGCCTGGAAATAGACCAGTAGCCAGTGCAGCTGTTTCAGCAGCAGAGTCACATAATCCCTGTAATCATCCCCAGTCAACAGCCTGGGTGCAGCATTTTGCATCCACTGAGGTCTCAGAACAGTTTCCAAAGGCAGCCAAACATAAAGCATGTTACAATAGTCCAAACAGGATGAAATCTAGGCAAGTGTCACTGTAGCCAGATCCAACTTCTCAAGGAATGGACGCAGCTGGTGCACTAGTTTTAACTGTGCAAATGCACTCCTGGCCGCAGCTGAAATGTGGGCATCCAAGCTCAGATCTGAGTCCAGAAGCACACCCAAGCTGCAAACCTGAGATTTCAGGGGGAGTGTAACCTCATCCAACACAGACAAAGTTCCTATTCCTTGATCTGCTTTTCAACTGACCAGGAGCACCTCTGTCTTGTCTGGACAAGTTTGTCATCCAGACCATTAGACAGCAGACACTGGTTCAGTACAGAGACAGCTTCCTTGGAATTAGATGGAAAGGAGAGATACAACTGAGTGTCATCTGCAAACTGGTGACATGACACCCCAAAACACTGGATGGC
>NW_024815466.1:0-2265 GCF_019175285.1 Sceloporus undulatus
TAATAATAATAATAATAATAATAATAATAATAATAATAATAATGACTCTGTTCTATGTTGGTAAAATATTCTAGTTTGGTTTTGCTTATACAATTTGACCTTCTCTCACGGGGATATAAATAAATAAATAAATAAATAAATAACAGTAGAATGTTGCTCAATGATTTGATGAAACACAAGATGAAAGGTAATATATTCATGAATGTGCAAACATCTGGCCTTCTGTTTCACACTGAGATCCGGAAAGAGGAATTTACAATCATCTTTCCATTTACTTTTTTTGTTATCACATCTTCTCATGTCATTTTGATTGCTTTTAATTTCTCATCCATAGTGGTTTTCTGTGTTCTCATCAATCTTACTCTTTTTCTTGCCTTGAAGATTTCTGTCCAGTGTACTTGTTATAGTATGCAGTATGTTCTTCCATGTGTATCCCATCCATCTCGGTGCTCATTTCATAATTAGCTGTCATGAAACATGACTGACTTTAAACCAAAATGCTTTCATTTGTAATCATTAGACTCATTCAAAAATAAGGGTTGGTTCTCCTTATTTTATTATAAGTCATTAAATGTTGTTTTATTAAATGCCAATCACACTAAACGTTACTATGGAAACTTCTAACAGGAGTCTTCCCATTGGCATCAGCTGCAAGGACCATGGTTTAGCTATGTACAGTGACAACTTGTGGATTGTAAGTGTATCATGATATTCACAAAGATATGTGCAACATAATCTAAAATGAATGATGTCAGTAATATCTGGCAGATCAACAAAACTTCCTTTCTGGCTGGCTCCAATTATACTACAAAATTCCAGAACTTGAAAGTTGCATGCTAAAAATAAAGTGGATACTCATTCCTGAACAAAATTCTTTGTTCCCAGGAAGGAGTAATGACATTGTGATTGTCTCCTTTCAAGTCATTCCCAACTTTTGACAGCCCTAAGATGAACATATCATTGAGTTTTATTGCCCAGATTAATAGGGAGGGAAGGTTTGTCTGCCTTTAAGGCTAAGAGAATCTGACTTGCTCAAGGTAACTCAGGTGCGTTACAGACAGGCCCATGAGGCGCCATCATCGTGCGGTGATTACTGTGAGGAGCGGCGCTTCCTGATGTGCCTTGCCCTCGCACTTAATGAGTGCGTCAAAATGGCAGCGCCCTATACAGATGGGTGCCGCCATTTTGACGTCACGAACACGCAGCATCCTGACGTCGCACCCCGGAAGGACTGTGCACCTCATGCCTTGCGGTGCCTCTTCCGGGGCCCAGGAAGGAGCGCGATTTTCACGCTCCTTCTCTGCAGCATCTGGGAACCGCGCCGTTTGGCTGCTGTGGTTCCCGGATGCTGCAACCTGCAGTGGCGGTTTGTAATGGGCCTCAGTGGGCTTTCATAGTTGAATAGTGATTCAGACCGTGGTCTCTAGAGTCTTAGTTTGGTGCTCATGCCATTGCACCAAACTGGTTCTCAATGATTACTTATTATGCATTACTATAAAAGAGGGTAATTAAAATGATTCAAACATTAAAGTTTTTTCAATTTATTTTTTGTTTGTTTTCATTTTGTGTAGCATTTATTCATTATTGCAAAAATGTTACTTTCTATGAAAGTGCCATTAACATTGACAATAACACGTTAACAACTTATTACATTTATCATTAGACATAAGCAATGAGTAACATGTTACTCGCAGCCATTAAAGACTAACTAGGAAAACATGCTTTTAAAATCCAAGTTCTACAGGAAATGTGGAAGTTTCAGGGACTAAACCTAACATTCTAAAATGTGCACTTAGCTGAGGACATTTAAGGCTGTATCTACGCAGACTACAGAAGCCCACAGAGAGACACACACACACACACACACAAAAGAGCCTGGAGATCTGGAATTTCTTTTTTACTCCAAAGATTCACAGTTCAGTGTCCATTATGATGTAGAAATCTTTTCATTTGAGAGTCTGTGCTACTAATGTAAAAGTGTGTGAAAGATATGTTGCAGGAAGAAGGGAAACTATTCCTGCAACTTATATATATGTTGCAACATAATTTGCATATATATATATATATATATATATATATATGAATTGCTATAGTGATTTAAAATGAATCTTGATCCTATTCCTACTCGTCTTCTAATCTCTATAGCTCCCTCCTTTCTGCCCTCGCTTCTCCATATCTTCAATCTCTCTCTCTCTACAGGCTCCTTCCCTTCGGACTTTAAACACGCTCTCATTTCCCCAATTCTGAAAAAACCTTCTCTTGACC
>NW_024815467.1:0-2265 GCF_019175285.1 Sceloporus undulatus
CCCCCCTGCCATGCAGGAAATCCAAATCAAAGCATCCCTGACAGATGGCCATCCAGCCTCTGCTTAAAGACCTCCAAGGAAGGAGACTCCACTACACTCTGAGGGAGTGCATTCCACTGTCGAACAGCCCTTACTGCCAGGAAGTTCCTCCTAATGTTGAGGTGAAATCTCTTTTCCTGTAGCTTGCATCCATTGTTCCGGGTCCTGTTCTCTGGAGCAGCAGAAAACAAGCTTGCTCCTTCTTCAATATGACATCCCTTCAAATATTTAAACAGGGCTATCATATCACCTCATAACCTTCTTTTCTCCAGGCTAAACATCCCCAGCTCCCTAAGTCGTTCCTCATGAGTCATAGGGCATGGTTTCCAGACCCTTCACCATTTTTGTCGCCCTCCTTTGGACACGCTCCAGTTTCTCAATGTCCTTTTTGAATTGTGGCGCCCAGAACTGGACACAATATTCTATGTGGGGCCTGACCAAAGCAGAATACAGTGGCACTATTACTTCTCTTGATCTAGACACTATACTAGATGACTGATGTATTTTATGTGAGGAAAAGCCCTTAGTGTGACAGAATCTAAAGCTAGTTCTTCTAGACAGACACAGGCCTGGCTGGTTTCTTTTGGCCTGCTTTGCTGTGTAATCACTCTGTTGAGTAGAATCCATACTGCTCTGAACACGCCTGCTCTCATCAGGTTTGAGAAGCTAACCAGAGGTTGTCATTTAGAGAGAGAACACTAGGGGGTACAAGAGAACGCCAGGTAGAGCTGGAAAAGAATCCCACTTGAAACCTTTGCAAGGCATTGCTTCCAGTTGATGTACTGAACCAGATGGCCCAATGAGATTCAACATAAGGCAGCTTTATATGCAGGCTTTATTTTAAATAGGATTCTTGTATCTTGTGCCTGAGCTGCTCCATAACACCTTCCTCTCCAAAAGCACATTGTAGGGAGGCAGGAAGCCCAGATCAGGAATATGGCTTGGTGAAGGAAGTTCCACCACTTCCCTGGCATCATTTTCTTGCTGAAAACCCCAACCCTGTCTGTTCTTTGTTAACTGAGTGGCAAAGAGGTTGTATCTTCTTTTTAGTTGGGAAAAACTGTTCGAGGGTAAAAGTTTGATGCTTTTCTCTCCCTTCATGCATCCCTCACTTGATAAAGAAATTGCAGGATTTTCTTTTTTTAAAAAAAATAAGACACTGGGATTCCCAAGCATGGATTTAAAAATCTGTTTAATGTGTAGTTTGACTGTAAATTATTTGTAGTAGACTGCTGAGTAGATCTCCTTTATCACGAGGAGGGCTAGAGAGAGAAGCACAAGTCTGTCCTTGTTTTAGGGTTCCATCCTAGCTAGCACCTTGCTTTTGCAATTTTAGTATCCACGTTCTGACTGTAACATGACTGCCTGTGGGTAAACATTGCTGAATGGACGTTCTGCCTGTATTTAACTATGATGGCCACTAGAGCAGTACCTAATGGAAGAACATGCAAGATGAGCCCTGGTCTGCCTTACTTGGTCTTCAGGGAAAGAGGTCGCCTTTGGGCTTCATAGAGCTCAATAGATCTCTGTTGCTACCAACTGTAGCATCAATTATGCTGTTAGCAAGACCATAGTACTTTTTAAAAACATTTTATGCCATTAGTAATAGCACAGTACTTTTAAAATATTTTTATTAAACACATTTTAAAAATCACACACATTTTATCTATATTTCTAAAAACATACATAAACAATAACAAAAATATAACAACAAAAGTTAAAACAATACCTACACTACTAACTTCCCACCCCGTAAATGATGAATATATTCCACTATCCACTATACTTTAAATGAAAATATATTTGTTCCTGCACCATACAAACTATTTAACTAATGTTTGGTGTAAAACTGTAAACACACACACACCATTTCCAATCTTGCTTAATTTTTTTCAAGGATTTCTACTTAATCAGTATTGTCAATTTATCCATTCCAGCAAGTTCAGTTATCTTCATCAGCCAATCTTTTGTTGGAATAACAGCATCCTTCCATTTTTTGGCACAGACTATTTTTGCCACAGTGTTCAAATATTGTAAAATCTTCCCATGTCTCTTCTCAATTTGTTCATTTAGCATTCCCAACAAAAAAAGTCTCTGCTTTCAACTGTGTTTTAACTTTGAAAATGCCCTTCAACACTGAAAGAATTTGAGTCCAATATTTCTGTGCTTTATCACAAGTCCACCACAGGTTGTAAGAGATTCTTATCTTCTGTTTGCATTTCCAGC
>NW_024815468.1:0-2265 GCF_019175285.1 Sceloporus undulatus
TGGGGGGGGGGGGGGGCCAGAAGGGGATGTACATTTCTGCCATCTGTCTAGGAATAATGCCAAAATGTCCTCCATTTTGAGCATGTCTAAGAAACATGCGTTTTGTAAATTATTATTTTTAATGCTTTTGTAAATTATTATTTTTTACTTGTTCACATGTCCCATTTGTCCCAGTTTGGAGGTTGACAGTTATGGCAACCCTAAGTGGAGGGGCAGCAAAAACCCTCCTCGAGCTCTCATACTCTTCAAGGATGACCAAGTCTCTTTTTTCCTGGGCTCTCCCAGGATCTCCATCCCCACCTTTGGCACTAGATTCTCAGCCGCTTTCCTTGGAACATGGCAGTCAAAGTGTGTATATACTAAGCACCTTTGTTTCAAAAGCCCACTTCCCCAGCTTTCTACTGAATGCTAGGATTGTGAAATCTGAGGAAGTTCACTCCTAGCACCAGAGGATAGTTAGAAGTGGCAGCCAATGCAAGCTGGATGGCCGCTAAATGGCTGCTTACTCCCAGTAGGACAACTGATGTCTGCTATTTGACACACCCCCCCTTGCATGTCTCTTCCGCCCATTTGGACAAAACTGAGGTTTAAAGAGAAGCGTTTGTCCAATTTCTTTTTTATCCAATTAATAACTGGAGAGTAGTTACAATGAGGTAACTGTTTTATAGCTTTGGGAATTAATATTCCCAAGTATTTAAAATTAAATAACCTAAAGGAAAATTACATAGTTGACATAGTGGGAGCTGCTCTTGAAGGGGGATACTGAAGCACAAAACAGGCCCGAATAGACAGGCCAAAATAATGTTGCTTCGAGTCACTTTGGAGGTATGCTGTTTAAATGATGCATGCGTCCTAAGAGTCCAGAAGCTGCGCCAAAGCTGCGCTCCAGTCCTAAGGACTGGAGCACTGCTTTGGTGAACCTTCTGGCCTCTTAAGATGTGTGTGTCATTTAAACAGCATACCTCCAAAGTGACCCAAAGTGACTTTATTTTGGCCTGTCTGTTTGGGCCCAACATTTGATTTAGCATGGATTATTTTTAAGCTTGAGTAAGTATGAAATAGGTCCAGCATTTTTTGTGTTGCTTTTAGAGAGACTGTGGGATTTGATTTAAAAAGCAGCACATCATCAGTAAAAAGACTGATGGCATAGTGATGATTATTAATGTTGACTCCAGAAATAGAATTGTTTGACCTAATTAGTTCTATCAAAGGCTCGATTGCAATAGCAAGGAGAACAACAAGGAGGACGCTGGTCTAGTTCCTTCCTTGTGAGAGGGGCATCCGTTTGGACAGTGTCCCATTGGGATGCTCTCAAGTTATGGGGTTTAGTTGGTCCTCTCCCTGCTGTCTCTCCAACGGAAAGGAGACATTTGGTTATTCAAGGAGGCATTTGGCTGAGGCAGATAGAGTTTTTAATGGTGGGGTTTAATATCTTTATTTTGTTATGTTTTAAATTTATTTTTAATGCTTTTTAAAAAAATTGTACTTCTAATGTGTGTATTTTAAATCAAAGTTTTATTTTGTTTTATTTTAATGTTTGCACTAAGAGGTGGGTTTTTTAAAAAAATGTATTGTGTTTTTAAAATGTTGTGCACCACCGTGAATAATGCGCTGGAAGAAAGGTGTGGTACAAAATAAATAAATAATAATTAAATATGCGCAGATGGAGGCCTCTGAATGATTAAAGCATTGAAAACTGGTTGCAATAAGTGTATCCCCAAATTGCAACTTCCTCCCAAATTTTATTAAATGTGGCTATTCAATTCTGTCGAAGGCTTTGAGCACCTCTGGGGATAATAAAGCAATGGGTGTTTTAGTAAAGTTAGCATGATGGGCTGGCTATATTTAGCACTCTCCTGATAGCGCTGATAGTATTCTGTCCTGGACTGAAACCAGTTGGGTCGTAATCAGTAATAAAGTTGAGAAGTTGAAGGCTTTCATGGCCGGCATCCATAGTTTTTTGTGGGTTTTTCAGGCTATGTGGCCATGTTCTAGAAGAGTTTATTCCTGACGTTTCGCCAGCAGCTATGGCAGGCATCTTCAGAGAATGTTGGCATAGAAGGGAGCTGGAGCTGCAGATAGATAGATAGATAGATAGATAGATAGATACACATTGTAGGGAGAAAATTCCATGTTAATCTGTGTATTGTTCTATTGTTGATGGCAGGGCCTCAGGTGGGAGGAGATGCAAAGGAGGATTAGTGTCTGCTAATTGGCAATCATTATCTGCTGGGAAAGCCATTTGCATTTGAAATCACCCAGGGT
>NW_024815469.1:0-2265 GCF_019175285.1 Sceloporus undulatus
GGGTTGCATCTCACGCCAGTTGGCAAAAACATTTTTGCCAATAGCCTAAAGAATTTGATCAGGAGGGCTTTAAACTGAGTTATGTGGGGGAGGGAGACAGTATTCTGGAAGGCACAAGGGCTGGAGAAAATAGGCAAACTGACACAGAGGGAACAAGACAAACAGTGCAAGGACCCAACAGTGAGAGGCAAAAAAACTTGCACAGGCAGAAAGTCAAGAGGGCACTGTCAGGATTTGAAGGGTTAAAACACAGAACACAGGGAAATGCTTGATGTGTGTTTGGCCATGAGCCTTCACCAGAGTGGCAAGGCTGATCTAGCACAGCTGAAGCTCATTGTGTCAAGGACTCTTCAGTGTCCAAGTGCACGTAGCCATGGATGATGAAACATGTGTCTGGATTGCACAGGAGACACATGACATGGCTACACACCTGAACTCACTGGGTTTGGGAGACCACATGGTCTGGAGACTATATAAGCCCAGGGGTTGCAAGGGTGTGGTGTGGGTTTTAAGTAGGAGTTGGATTGGTATGTTGTGGAGTTTGAGAGATCTAGTTTTGTATTATAGCACTGTGAATAAAGAGCACTTTGGGGACTTTTGTTTCTCTGATGGTTTATCAGAAGAAACTACAGCATCGGTTTGCTGTGTGTCCCTGTAGGTTCCTGCATTGCTGCAGTTCCTGGAAGACATCCAGTTGCTGTCATCCCAATTGGACTTTGGGAGGCACGCTTCGGCTTCTGGAAATTTGCCAGCTCTGGTCCAAGGGTCTAGCTTAACCCTAGGACTCGTTTGAGTAGCTGACAAGGGTTGTTGGACCCCAGCAGTTGCGCTGACAGACACATGGTCTGCGTTGTCTCTACACTAATGCACAGAGCATGGGAAACAAGCAAGATGAACTCAAACTGCTAGTACAACAAAGCAAATATGATATAATAGGCCTCACTGAAACCTGGTGGGATGAGTCTCATTATTGGAATGTGGAAATAGAGGGGTATAACCTTTTCAAGAGAAATAGGCCAAACAGGAAAGGAGGAGGAATAGCCTTATATATCAGGGACATTTACACCAGTGAAGAGATCCAGGACATCAATCCTGGAAGCCAGGTGGAGAGCATCTGGATAAACATTAAAGGACAAGGAAACAACATTATTGTGAGAGTCTTGCTATAGACCGCCAAGTCAGACTGAGGAATTGGATGATGTCTTTCTAGAACAGATAATCACACATTCAGAAAAGAGAGATATAGTAGTGATGGGTGACTTCAACTATCCTCATATTTGCTGGAAGTCAGACTCAGCCAAATCCTCAAGGTCTAGCAAATTTCTCACTTGCCTGGAAGACAATTTCATTGTCCAAAAGGTGGAAGAGGCAACAAGGGGGTCAGCTATTTTAGATCTGATCCTAACCAACAAGAATGACTTGGTTAATGGGGTGCAAGTGGTGGGATCCTTAGGTGGAAGTGACCATGTTCTCCTGGAGTTTGTTATACAGTGGAAAGGAGAAGCCAGGCATAGCCAGACACGCATCCTAGACTTTAGGAGAGCGGATGTTGGTAAACTTAGAGAAATACTGGGGGTGATCCCATGGTCAGGAACACTAAAAGAGAAGGGAGTTCAGGATGGATGGGAGTTTCTCAAAGGAGAGATACTGAAGGCACAATTTCAAACTGTTCCAGTGAGAAAGAAAAACGGGAGGTGTCTCAAGAAACCAGGATGGATTATTATTATTATTATTAACCTTTATTTATGAAGCGCTGTAAATTTACACATCGCTGTACATACAATCTTTTAGTATGACTAAGGAACTTTCAACTGAGCTAAGTTTTAAATGGAACATGTACAAGAAATGGAAAAATGGGGAAATCGCCAAAGAGGAATTCAAACAATAGCAAGCACATGTAGGGGTAAAGTCAGAAAAGCTAAAGCGCAGAATGAACTCAGACTTGCTAGAGAGGTTAAGAACAATAAAAAGGACTTTTTTGGATATGTCCTCAGCAAAAGGAAGAAGAAGGAAACGGTAGGGCCACTGCGTGGAGAAGATGGCAAGATGCTAACAGAAGACAGAGAAAAGGCAGCATTACTCAACACTTTCTTTGCCTCAGTCTTCTCAGAAAAGGAAAAAGGTGCTCAACCTGAGGATAATGGAGCAGAGGACAGAATAGGGGAATCTCAGCACAGAATAAGTAAAGAGATAGTAGAAGAATACTTTGTTAATCTAAATGAATTTAAGTCTCCAGGACCAGATGAACTACATCCAAGGGTACTA